>NW_015637126.1:357350-366629 GCF_001515625.1 Sinocyclocheilus rhinocerous
TTTGATTTTATCAGCATGAACTACCCATAAACTCGTAATTTGTCATTTTTATTGTAAATTTGTAATGCCACAAATAGAGATGTGTTATTTAATTTCTAAATTTAGATTAAATTAATTAAATATTTTTTTTAATTAAATTTGAATTAATTAAATATTTTTAAGCCACTATTGGTTTGCCTAGTAAGATGTAGCATCTTTTGTTTAGTCCTTAACATAGTTCTAGCCCCAACCCTAACTATTAATTAATATTAACTAGCCCATCAAAGAAATGATAGATTGAGAATATTGTTATTGAAACCTCAAATCTAACCTTAATATTGAACCTATCTGTGAAATTTGATTGCTTGATCGGAATGTTGTTCCAGGACCAAAAAGGATGTTGATGCAGGAATATGCCCTGCTTAGTAAATTCCCTGTAAGCACTGAAGGAAATGAAGAGGAATATGTCCAGTAAAGAGATTAAATCTGGAATTTGATTGCACTAGTCATAATTGGCCAGTAATGTTTTTGGAATGGCAGCTTCATCGTTTCCTGAGGTTCTTTATGTCTGTGAAGTCCTTTCATAGCTTTCAAATATCATATCATATTTTTCATAGTTTTCTGCACGTGTCCTCTCACCTAGGGGTGGGCGATATGGCAAAACTATCATATCACAATTTTTGGGGGGAAAATCACAATTCTCGATTTTATCACGATTCTTTGTCATGTTGGTTTTACTATTTTGCAAGTTGTCTGAGCAGTGCAGCCAAACTAATTTGCATATTTTAAAAACAAAACCTTACAAGGTAACAAAATATAAAATAAAAAGGAATGGCAGATATTTAGGCCAAAGTGGGTGAAGATAAGAATCTTTATCATTATTTTATCTTTGATATTAAAAATAAGAACAAAGATACACATTAAAATGCACATAACATATAAATAAAACAAACAGTGCTTTATAGGTGTATCTATTTAGCAGTAGCATTCAAGAAATTGAATGAACAAATATAAAAATAAAACACTATATATAATTCACTGTATAAATTATACATTGATTCTTATTAAAGAAACTGTATTAAAGTTCTTCAGTCAAGAGCAGTGAGTGATTTTTCTCTGTGTTTTGTTGTTTTATTAACATTAAAAGAATAGTTCACACAAAAATGGAAAACTCACTCTCAAGTTGTTTTAAACCTGAATGAGTTTCTTTCCTCTGTTGAACACAAAACTTATTTTGAAGAATGTGGGTAATCAAATAGTTGCTGCTCCCCAGTGACTTCCATAGTATTTTTTTCCTGCTATCAAAGTCAATGAGGACCAGCAATTGTTTGGTTTACCCACATTCTTCAAAATATCTTCTTTTGTGTTCAGCACAAAAAGGAAGTTAATACAAGTTTGGGACAACATGAGAGAGAGTAAATAATGACAGAATCTTAATTTAATTTTAATTGTTGGGTGAACTACCCCTTTAATGACAAGTGGTAGCACGTTTAAGTTTATTTTTTCCTGACATATTGGTGTTGTATCTTTCATGGCAGCTTCATCGTTTCCTGAGGTTCTTTATGTCTGTGAAGTCCTTTCATAGCTTTCAAATATCATATCATATTTTTCATAGTTTTCTGCACGTGTCCTCTCACCTAGGGGTGGGCGATATGGCAAAACTATCATATCACAATTTTTGGGGGGAAAATCACAATTCTCGATTTTATCACGATTCTTTGTCATGTTGGTTTTACTATTTTGCAAGTTGTCTGAGCAGTGCAGCCAAACTAATTTGCATATTTTAAAAACAAAACCTTACAAGGTAACAAAATATAAAATAAAAAGGAATGGCAGATATTTAGGCCAAAGTGGGTGAAGATAAGAATCTTTATCATTATTTTATCTTTGATATTAAAAATAAGAACAAAGATACACATTACAAATACACATAACACACAGATAAAACAAACAGTGCTTTATTTTTCTGGTACAGCAGGTGTATTTAGCAGTAGCATTCAAGATCAATCAACAAATATAAAAATAAAACACTATATTCACTTCACTGTATAAATTATACATTGATTCTTATTAAAGAAACTGTATTAAAGTTCTTCAGTCAAGAGCAGTGAGTGATTTTTCTCTGTGTTTTGTTGTTTTATTAACATTAAAGGGATAGTTCAGCCAAAAAAAAAAAAAAATCTGCCATCATTTACTCACTCTCAAGTTGTTTTAAACCTGAATGAGTTTCTTTCCTCTGTTGAACACAAAACTTATTTTGAAGAATGTGGGTAATCAAATAGTTGCTGCTCCCCAGTGACTTCCATAGTATTTTTTTCCTGCTATCAAAGTCAATGAGGACCAGCAATTGTTTGGTTTACCCACATTCTTCAAAATATCTTCTTTTGTGTTCAGCACAAAAAGGAAGTTAATTCAAGTTTGGGACAAACATGAGAGAGAGTAAATAATGACAGAATCTTAATTTAATTTTAATTGTTGGGTGAACTACCCCTTTAATGACAAGTGGTAGCACGTTTAAGTTTATTTTTTCCTGACATATTGGTGTTGTATCTTTCACTTGGATGTTAAAAGTTGCACTGAGTAAATACAGCTGGATAAAACAAAAACTGTGTCCGTCTTCATTTCAGGCTGCAATGCAAAATAAATGTGCAAAGCAACAAAATGTGATTATTTTAAAGGGGGCTGATTCTTTTCTATACCCACTGTGTTATATATACAGTATTTCTAAATATACAAAAAATGGCCAAAAATACATTTCTTACATAGATTTGAAATCTATTCATATATTCCTCATATATTTCATCAATCATAAACTTATTTATATTGTCTAATATATATTTGCATTTTGCATTTACCCTAAATGTATTTTAAAATTGACATTTATTTTCTTACATTTTGTAATATATTTTGGCATCTGAAGATTTAATCAAATATATTTTCAATTAAAAAATTTTAATCCTTAAGCCATGCTGGTTACAACACATTTATTTAGCATATTTGTGAAATATATTTTAATTATAATTCCAAAATATATTAGAATCTAATTTTGAATCTAATCTAATGTTGTTAATGTTAAATAAGACATAAACAAAATAGCGGAAATAATTAGCATTTTACTCAGTATTTATTAAAAAACATTTATGAGAAAAAAATTTCTTTTCCACTTGACAATGGCATTACATTTGGAAAAGACCAGTAAAAAGTCCACTTCTGTTAATCCGCAATCATGCAAAGTCTCTCAAAATGAGTCTTTATCATTAAAATATGTTCATCTATCTGTCTGCGTCATGTCTATTATTCTCTTTCCCTGTTCCTCCCACTTTTCATTGTCCATTTTGCTTCAGTCTGCAGTGAGGTCTAAAGGCTCTATTCATGAGCCATAGAGAAGTAATGGTGTGAAGTTGTGTGTATGATTGCAGCTCCAGCCCTTCGTCCTACAGTCTGGCCTCTTGCCCACAGCAGCTCTCTATTCCCTGGGTGCAGCCACGGCTGTGAGCGTTTGAACCTGTTTGATCAAATCTGAAAAGGCTTTATTCATGCAAGAGGACAAAGAGCAAGGACTGGTCAAGACATGACCTTCTAGCGATTGTCATCCAATCAGATTACTCTGTGTGCATGACTTCAGAGGATGTGAACCAGGCAAGACGACCGGGGCCCTGGTGGGACGGTGAAATATTATGCCTCAGTAATTGCCGAGATAGTTCCAGAAAAATGAATCATAATGCATGACATTTATTCATAATTAAAGCCATTATTTTCTGTGTTACACACGATTTGATAGACATTTGTTTCTTGACATTTTTTCTCATTTCTGTTTTGCACTATTGTGGAGAAACGTTTTATCTTTCATTGAGCCATCATTAGAATTCCCCCTTTCAAAAAGTCAATATATGAAATAGCCAGACCTTCAAGAGCTTTTACACCAAGAGCATGCATGTTGTTTAACTCCATGTGAGTTAATTACTGATTACTGGAGTCTGTGCTACTGTAATTATAGAGATAAGAAGTCAATTTGTGTCTTCACTACAAATTGACATGAGACAGGCCTTATATTTAGGAGAATTTTGTGACCTCTAACTAAATAAAATGTAACTGTCTGAGGTGCTGGACTAATTAAACAATGATACTGTAGTGCCAAAGCCAGTAAAAATGGCCACTGGTATGAAATCAACACTACCAATATGCTAGGGTGCTTGAGGCTCTCTTTTCCTTCACATCTCATATGCAGACTGATATTTGATCTTGTGGGTGCATGAAATAAGATTTCACTATTTAATTATTCAAATGATATTGACACAGTTCATGCTGGCCTGTCAATCATTTTGAAAACGGCAAGGCTGACTAACTATGCTGCCATGTTCTGTTGATGATATTAGTTGTTGCTGCTGATCTGGTTCAGAGGATGTGGCATAATGAATCAAGCCTTCATCTAGTTCAAAAGGGCAATGTCTACCTAGAGTGTGCTGAAAGAGTCATAATTATGATTTACAACAGCTTCTCTTCCCAGTCGATTGGTCTTTTATGTTCAAATGATTTGTCAGTTAATTGCTGTTACTGTATTCCAGCTTTGCTAAGTGATCAGCTATCCAGATTATTATGTGTATATGCAGTATCAGGAATGGACTTGGACTAAAAAACACATCAAACAAACTTTACAAAAAGTAACTTTAGAAAGAAATATTCTGATCTTTAATTTGTGGGTGAACTATCCCTTTAATTACTTTTTTTTAAAAATCATATTTTTTATTAATATGGAAAAATGACTTATTTTTAATGGAATGCCACTCTAAATGAGAAACTAAAACTGCCAGTAGGTGGCAGTAAATGTCTTAATGAGTTGAGTCATTCATTCATTTGATTTGTTCAAATGGCTGATTCATTCAGGAATTAAGTAAATGCTCAGAGAGATACATAAGTTCTGCTGTGGCTTTATAGCAGGGCCAGAGTGAGACTTACTACATTCACACTGCAGGCAAATGTGGCCCAAATCCGATTTTTTTTGCTCACACGTGACTCGGATCTGTTTTTGTCATGACCATGTGAACAGCACAAACCGCATGGAATCTGATCTTTTCTATTCCGATTTGTGCCACTTCCATATGTGGTACTAAATCCGATACAAGTCAGATGTTTTGCAATGCGACCGCAGTGTGAACAGTCATGTCTGATTTCATGTGACTTTTACGTCACTCTAGATCGATATTCGTCATAATTCCGCGCTGACGGGAGACACTTCAAAGATTTTTACATACCCAAAGTTATCAAGACAGTTGCGAAAGGTAATCAGTGGAAGTGTAATGTGTCAGAACTCATAAGAATTACAGTGACAACTCTATATACAAACAAAACATGAGGGCTCGTATCATAAATGCTTCAAAACTCTGCTGTCTTTTGTCACATCCTTTTTTTTGTCTTTATTTTTCATATTGCCTGCACATAATTTCGCCGGATTCAGCAGCAGATCACACTATAAATAAACGCAAAATCGCTTAGTTTATGTCCTCTGTGTTTACTTCCGTATGACAGCGCGCTGCGCAAGTGTTGCCAAATCCACAGTTTCCCCGCAGAATTAGGCTACTTTTTGTTTTTCAACTTCGTGGGTCGACGTGACCCCACTAACGCGATATTTATCCACCCTAAACAGAGAAAAAGGATCCCTGATGACTGTCACAAACATAGATGTTGTCATTTACTCCTGACATCTGAGCCGCTAAAGACACAGTGGATTACATTTGTTTTTGAAGGGAATGCAATCTACATGCATGCGTCTAAGGCTACGTTCACACTGCAGGCAAATGTTGCCCAAATCCGTTTTTTTTTTGCTCACATGTGACTCGGATCTGTTTTTGTCATCTCAAACTACATGGAATCTGATCTTTTAAATTCCGATTTGTGCCACTTCCATATGTGGTACTAAATCCGATACAAGTCAGATGTTTTGCAATGCGACCGCAGTGTGAACAGTCATGTCTGATTTCATGTGACTTTTACGTCACTCTAGATCGATATTCGTCATAATTCCGCGCTGACGGGAGACACTTCAAAGATTTTTACATACCCAAAGTTATCAAGACAGTTGCGAAAGGTAATCAGTGGAAGTGTAATGTGTCAGAACTCATAAGAATTACAGTGACAACTCTATATATAAACAAAACATGAGGGCTCGTATCATAAAAGCTTCAAAACTCTGCTGTCTTTTGTCACATCCTTGTCTTTATTTTTCATATTGCCTGCACATAATTTCGCCGGATTCAGCAGCAGATTACACTATAAATAAACGCATAATCGCTTACTTTATGTCCTCCGTGTTTACTTCCGTGTGACAGCGCGCTGCACTAGTGTTGCCAAATCCACAGTTTCCCCGCGGAATTATGCTACTTTTCCACTGTTGCCGTGGGATGTTTTTCAACTTCGTGGGTCGACGCAACCCCACTAACGCGATATTTATCCCCCTGAACATGGTTGTGCTAGTTTTGGACTAGTTTTGAGAAGCAATTGGGCGGATTTTGTTGTGTAAACCTGGAAACCCTGTTCGTATTGTTCTTTTGCGCATGCGGGTCAGTTCAGAACCATGATCTGTTCACACTGTAAAACTGATATTGGCCACATTTAAAACAACAATGTGAACAGCTACACAAAAAAATCGGATATGAGAAAAAAACCGGAATTGAGCACTAAGGCTCGCAGTGTGAACGTAGCCTTTGACTCACGTAAAAGTAACATGGTACTGAAACACAGCTTCATTTTTGCAACAGATGGGGATGTAGTTTGACCCGATGGATACGGGACAGCCTTTTGTTCCCATTTTCTGCAGAGGCTCCCTGTAGAAACACATTGTAGAAGAGAAACATTAGTCTGTACCAACTTGTTGAATTAATGGAACAAATAATTTGCAAATTAGGCAGAATTGGGTCATAACTCAGCTACAACGTATATTATGTACACACAGTTAAAAAGTTGGGGGTCAGTAAGTCTCGTGTTAATAAAGGATGCATTTATTTAATCAAAGATATTGTGAAATATTATAATAACTGCTTTTTAGTTTAACATTTTAAAATGTAATTTATTCCTGTGATGAATTTTCAGCATCATTACTCCAGTCTTCAGTGTCACATGATCCTTCAGAAATCATTCTAATATTCTGATTCGCTGCTCAAGAAACATTTCAGGATTTTTTAATGTACACATAGTTCAAAAAAACAGCATTTATTTGAAATATAAATATTTTGTAACATTAAAGATGTCTTTACTGTAACTTCTGATCAATTTAATGTGTCCTTGCGGAGTATGAATTTCTTAAAAACCTGCTTGAAATGATAAAAAAAATTACAAACAGGACAAGAAATGACTGAAAGAGAACTCATACTTCACTGTCTCAATTTTCACTTCAACTTTTGGGAGTGTTCCTGGAGGAACTGGGGCTTCTTCAGAGACGGAGGCAGCAGACTGCAAGGAGAACGGGGCAGCAACGGGACCCGACGGGCCAATCGGTCCACGGCCTACACTCATATGGGGCAACGCAGCTCTGCCAACTCCAACAAATCCTCTGCCCAGGACACTGCAACCACACAAAGCAAAACTCATTCTGATGCAGTCTGATTCAGTCCCTAATCTCACCCAAAAATGAAAAAGATCTTTTCAACTGTGAAGCAAAGTAAGCTCCAAAAAGACAATGACAGGCCCATAAAATGATCATACAGGCGACTCATATGACTTCTTAAGTTGTCTGAAGTCATATATGAGACAAACACACACAGACACACAAATCGTCCAGAAGAAAGTAAGTCATGCAGGTTTGGAATGACATTTTGAAATTAGAATTTTTTATTTTGGGGTGAACTATTACTTAATATTTTTCCACGTGCAAATAAAAGATGCAAAGAATTAGCAAATCCAAGAAACTGCACTAAGATGATAAACATGAAACAACACCTGATGGCTTCTTCTAAGCGGGCTTCTTCTCTTTCCGGAGTCAGAGCAGCTGCCCCAATGATGGTCGGCTTAGACTGGACATCTGCCCCCAAATCGCCTGCTGCCCCTCGTCCTGAATTAGGACAGAAAAAGTGGGTCGACGCGACCCCACTAACGCGATATTTATCCCCCTGAACAATGGTTGTGCTAGTTTTGGACTGGTTTTGAGAAGCAATTGGGCGGATTTTGTTGTGTAAACCTGGAAACCCTGTTCGTATTGTTCTTTTGCGCATGCGGGTCAGTTCAGAACCATGATCTGTTCACACTGTAAAACTGATATTAGCCACATTTAAAACAACAATGTGAACAGCTGCACAAAAAAAAAATCGGAATTGAGCATTAAGGCTCGCAGTGTGAAGGTATTCTCAGCCCTGGAGTTTCATGCCTTAGACCGGCCCACTTTAGTTCACTACTGAATATATTAAAATAATGTAATTAAAACCTCTGCAATATAAGTCTGCAATAGTGCACTCTTCTCTACAGTCTTGTAATTCATTGTATTTTAAAAAAATATCATCATTTCCAATTCAGTGCAAATACAGAAGCCTAAGTGTTGCTTCACATTGAAGATTATTACAGTTAATAACAGTATTCTTTGCAACAACACAATGTAACAGTATCAGAATATTTTCTGTAAGAGTCAGTGTTTATAAATGTCAAAAACCTGAAATAAAAAAAAAAGAAAGAAAATCAAATAAGTACAAATATAAAAAACAACACTTGGGCATAGAAAGTTGTTATATTGTAACTAATGTGATCATGTTTGCTTATTCACACACTGTGGTACAACAGCTGAATCATCTGGCATCATTAATTATCTCAGGGCATTCTTCATTGAGCAGGTGTACACCATGCTCTTATTAATTCTTCTAATTCTTATATTCAGTCAATGACAATCCTACCTGCCCATTCTGGTGTGTTGGGCTCATGACTGGCGCTTGGTAACGTTACTGGGCCTAGCTCTTCACCGTTAGTAGCAAACTGGACTAGAGGCTGCTGCTGCTGAAGAGCTACCAGGAAAAGTTTGATACATCAACATGAACGGTGGTTTGCAGACAACCTTGTTTTGCACGGCCACCAGCATCTTGCACTGCTCCTAACTAGCTTAACGTTAGCTTACCGGCTGTCTCATCGTCTTCATTTGTTGTACTCTCACTGGTTTTAAGGAAAAGGGTACTCGGCTTAGTACATTTGGCTGCGTCAGTTTCAAGAGCTTTTTTTTATTATTCTGACCTTTTCAGCACCGTCTTTTTATCTATTATCCATTTTTAATCTCTTATTTTTTGCTCTCATATCTCCAACAAATGACATGTCTTTTTTTTTTTTTTT
>NW_015637126.1:366712-368765 GCF_001515625.1 Sinocyclocheilus rhinocerous
AATTTTTTGGTCGCATATCTCCAACAACTGACCTTTTTTTTTTTTTTTTGAGCAAGGTGCCGCTGTCGGGTGAGTCAAAAGATAATCACGCCAGGCTGTGAGAAAATAATAAATAAAAAGAGTGGGGCTGCTGTGAGTGCAGGCAGCCTAGGGACAGCATCCAAATTTCAACCCAGTGGCATGACAACACCAGCCCTCACGGCCAAAAAAACAGACCGGCCCACTGGGAATTCTCCCGGTGCTCCTCATTAGCCAATCCAGGCCTGCTTTATAGGTAATATTTTCATTGGCAAAATTGAGCAAAAACAGACAATACAGTGTCTAAAATATAACACAATAAGTTATTTATTGAACTGTTGTATAAAATTTGCACTTCTATTCGGGACACAAGCAGCACTTGTGTGATATTGCACTCGTTGCTCGCATGATATTGCTTAACTATATCCTATGATATAAATATGAGAAAAAAAACTCATATTTTTGCCCCAATCTCTTGAATTTTAGGGGTACATAACAGCATTTTATAGGCAGTAAGTTTGGATCTTCTCATTATTACTTTCTACTGCTCCCACATTTTAGAGTAGCAGCCATCAAAATTATGAAAACAAAACTGAAGGTATGGGAATTATGTAGCGACCATATCAGTTGACCACTACCACACACAGTGGTGGTAGAGCCCAGTTACGCTTCTTACGAATCTTGTTACAGAGTATTTCATTCCCATCCAAGCAGAAGTGTGAAGACACTGACACCCAGCACCGTTAGCCTAACTAAACAAAGCTATAACACACCCTTAGAGCACTCTTTACTATAGCGTATGAGATTACTTCTTTCCTTTTTTCCATTTTCCATTTTCCATTTCTGTTTTTATTTGGATAAGATGAAATGACTTGGCTGCTGATATCTCTTGTTTGTGAGGAGGATTAGTATAGCCTGCTGCGTGGCCTAATCAAAAGCCAGGCAAAAAATGTGATGCTTACCAAAGGAAAAATAAGATCTGCTCAATGGAAGGGTTTATTTTTGATGGGGAGGAAAAAGCATTGCTCATCACACACTGCGAAATGCTTCGTCTGTTAACTAGAAAGAAGTCTTAAAGTGACTATGGGTGGGAGAAAGTGTTTAACTTTCTTCTTGTTTAAGTCTAGTTGGTTCCTCGATGTGACTGGGTTGAAGTTGCTGTGATGTCTGGCCAGGCGTTAGAGAACTGAGGGAGAGAAAGTACTAATCCTGTCTGTGGGGTTTGCACAGATAAAACTGGCTCAGATCCAGATCATTCACTGTCCTGCTCAGCTTTATGAAGAGTTGCCGTCCCTCTGAATCAGCGCGAGCCTCAAGGAGTTAACCACTGTGGCATTAATGCAGAATACCCAGCAGACTTTAATCTCACATAAATTAAACATTCAAATAAAGGTCCCCTCACTGAGTGAGACCAGACCTTGTCACCAGGTGAGAGCAAATATTAAAATTGAAATTTCAATACAAAGCTTTTCAGGGAGAAAAAATTTAAGTTCCTAGCATCATTCTGTCAAATTTAGTTGCACGTACTTTTCGCACGTACGTATGTGTGTATATATTATTATTATTAAATAGAATTCAATTATGTTATATGCTCCAACACTAATCCTACCCTTAAACCCTCACAAAAACCTCTTTGCATTTTTAATTCAATTCAAGTTTATTTGTGTAGCGCTTTTCACGATGCAAATCGTTGCAAAGCAGCTTTACAGAAAATTAAAGTTTCTATATTATAATTAGTAATAGCTTATCAGTGGTGACTATCTCAAGTCGATGTCCATATGGCAGAAATGTACAGTAAAAATCAAGCATTTAGTTAATGTCATGTAATCAAACAGACTGTGAACACTATTAACAGCAATGATTATATGTTGCGAATCAAACTTATAGCAAAATTTGGTAGTTTTGTATGTTGTCTGAGGGTTGGCATCATCTGAGGTCTGCTGAGGGGACAGCATCATCTCTTCTCAGCTGTTCGGTCATCTCAGGTCTTTGTAAGGGCTGGATCCAGACTGAAGCTTGTGTAATTCCTAGTTAC
>NW_015637126.1:369113-369465 GCF_001515625.1 Sinocyclocheilus rhinocerous
AGCGTAGCTGCTGTTCCAACTAAGCAAAAAATGATGTGTTCAACCCAAGCAAAAGAAAGATAATGTGCATTTGATCAGATGTAACTGAAGTACAGGGTTATGATATACATTATGTGAATGCTTGGCTAAAGAGATGTGTCTTTAATCTAGATTTAAAGAGAGAGTGTGTGTCTGAACTCCGAACATTATCAGGAAGGTTATTCCAGAGTTTGGGAGCCAAATGCGAAAAAGCTCTACCTCCTTTAGTGGACTTTGCTATCCTAGGTACTACCAAGAGTCCAGAGTTTTGCAACCTTAGGGAGCGTGATGGATTGTAGCGTGGTAGAAGACTAGTTAGGTACGCAGGAGCTAA
>NW_015637126.1:369910-379073 GCF_001515625.1 Sinocyclocheilus rhinocerous
ACAATCTCCATCTAACCTTTTTTTTTTTTTGTTTTAGTTGCGCAAATTTGCATACGAATTGGCCAGCAGATATGGCTGCAAATATCCAGATGTATGGGATGCCACCAAGATGGCGGGAAAGGACTGGCTCACCTCCTTCCTTGAACGCAACAATACATTGTCTATTCGCCGACCTCAAGCCACCAGCATGTCCCGTTCCACCAGCTTCAATAAAACAAATGTGACTGCTTTTTATAACAACCTGCAGACAGTTCTTGCCCGCTACCTTTTTGAAGCAAAGGGCATTTGGAACTTAATAGGTAGCCAGTGCAGGGACTGTAAAATTGGGGTAATATGATCATATTTTCTTGACCTGGTAAGGACTCTAGCCGCTGCATTTTGGACTACCTGTATCTTGTTTATTGAAGATGCAGGACAACCACCTGGCAGTGCATTACAATAGTCCAGTCTAGAGGTCATGAAGGCATGAACTAGCTTTTCTGCATCAGAAACAGGTAGCATGTTCCGTAATTTGGCAATGTTTCTAAGATGGAAGAATGCTGTTTTTGTAACATGGGAAATATGATTTTCAAAAGACAAGTTGCTGTCTAATATAACACCAAAATTTTTGACTGTAGAGGAAGTAACTACATCCATCTAGATGCAAATTGTTATCTAAGAGATTCTGTGTACTGTTTTTTGGTCCAATAAGTAATATTATCTCTGTACTACAGGTAACAACTCTTTCAGTATTTTAGTGGGTACAGGATCTAATAAACATGTTGTTGGTTTAGATGTAGTGATAAGTTTATTTAGATCTTCCTGTCCTATAGTTGTAAAGCACTGCAGTACTTCTTTGAGGTACGATATCTATATCAGTAAGATCAATTCCATGCGATATAATTAAATCTAGTGTATGATTAAAATGATGAGTGGGTCTGGTTATGTTTTGCTTGACTCCAAAAGAGTTTATTAAGTCCGTAAACGCAAGTCCTAATGCATCATTTATATTACCAACATGAATGTTAAAGTCTCCGACAATTACCGCTTTATCAACATTAACCAATAGTTCTGAGAGGAAATCTGCAAATTCTTTTAGGAAATCTGTTTATGGCAGTGGCGGTCTATACACAGTAGCCAGAGCAAGAGATAGGAGAGATTTCTTTTCTTTATCTGACAGTGTAATATTAAGCAGAAGTATTTCAAATGAGTTAAACCTGTATCCTGTTTTCTGAGTAACATTGAGAATATCACTATATATTGTTGCAACAACGCCGCCATGACCAATCTGACGGGGCTCATGCTTATAACAGTAGCTTGGTGGAGTAGAATCATTTAGACCAATATAATCATTTGGTTTTAACAAGGTTTCAGTCAAGCAGAGTACATCAAAACTATTCTCTGGGATCATTTCATTTACAATAGCTGCTTTGGGTGCGAGTGATCTAATGTTTAGGAGCCCAAACTTTAAAAATGGTTTTTGTTCATTTATTTAGCATTTTTCTGGTTTAATCATAGAGTTGGGCGATGTCTTGGGACATTTCTCTCAGAAATGTCTGATAAGACGATGGCGAATGATTTGCAGATCCTGAGCACCAATGACAAACATCTAATCTTGTCAAATGTGTGGTAAGCACTCCCGCTCCATAGTATAGAGTCCTTGTGATCGCAAATCTCAAAAATGAAAGTGAAAGTAAAATGAGAGCGCGCAATCGAAAGCGGTTTCAATAGCGGCTCCCTGATGCCCGCAATTTATATACAGTCGCCTATACTTACCCAACGATATAATTGCGAGAAAAAGTATTGAAATATTTGGGAATCACGATGTCAGCTTAACATTGTGATGGCTGTCAGCCATCGGAGATGGACGATGGCATCGTCTATCGGCCCAACCCTATTTAATCACGATCAGGTTTTTTCTAGATCCTGCATTAAATTTATATTTTGACCTCACTATTCAGGGAACAGACACAGTCTTTATAGATTGGACAATGCAAGTACTTCTATCATTTAAGTGGGTAGAACAAACGCCATCATAGCAGTTATTAGAGAATTGGCTTACTAGTCATATGGAGCGTAGCGTCCTGGACATGTTGTCCGACAGGAGTTCCGCTCCAATTTTGCTGGGGTGCAGGCCATCAGCACGAAAAAGCCTAGGTCGCTCTCAGAAAAGATTCCAATTATTAACAAAGAGCAGTTTCTGTTCTTTACACCATGACAATAACCATTCGTTTAAAGCAAACAGTCTACTGAACCTTTTCGTGTCCTTGTCGATACGTGGGAAGCTGTCCTGACACGAAATGTATCTTATTTTTAGATAAAAATAAAAACATTTAATAGGTTTATTAATCTGTTTATCTATTTATATACTCTCGATCATCACTATAAGTCAATTCAGACCCCTTTTGATGATCACTCATCACTTCATTTCTATAATCTTTTGTTCATCTCATTCTCTCCTTGACAGCTCTCTGCATTCATTCTCGCCAGCTCTGGCCTGTAGGCAGAAGGGGTTATTAACAGTCTCCAGCTCTGCTCCAAGCACAGTGTGGCTTTGTTCTGTCAGGCCTCCCACTGCCCTCCACACAATCAGCATTGTCCCTGTGATACACGGATTTTTAAATCTTATGCTTTTTATCAGGATGGGCCTGTCCTGGAATCCCTCACTCCAAGTGACTTGGCATGTTACTTGTACTTCTGCTGGTTTATGGTGTTTTCTACTATTGGATAAACTACTACTTTGGTTCTTGGTTGTGGTGCCGAAGCTTGGGTTAGTTGCTTCAGATCAGATGGCTACAACAGTTAAAAGACATAAAAGCAGCTTCCTCTGAATGAGGAGTAAAAGAGCATCCATTGCCAATACGTCTCTTCAGAGAGAATGAATATGAATGATATGATATGATATGAATTAACTATTTTGGTGCAGTATTATATTTCTGGTGACGTTGTATATATATTTTAGTTTATTAGTTATCATATAATTTCTAGTTGAGGCTCAAACATATAGTTCCTTTATCAGAAACATGCCTCTAAAATATCCCAGTGAATGAGGGCACATCAGACCACCCTAATTAAACTAGATACTGTCATCCACTATTTTACTGTATGTCTGTTACTCTGGGTTATTATTTCCAGGAACTCATTTTTGGAAGAGATTGTGGCAGGATAGTGACAATGTCAATGGAGTCAATGGACAGCACCATGTAGTTAACAGTCTGCTTTACAGTTTGAACATTTTTAATCAATACAGTAATAGTAGTTAGTTCCTATGTGAATTATTAAAAGAGAGCTGACTGATTATTTTATAGTATTCAAGTGAAAGTAGATCAGGAGATATCCAAACATTACACCAGCTCATTTATGGCCTGGCCTGCTTGTAATGACCCAGGGGAATGTGCCTATTTCACTCTGCGTGAATAAACCCTGAAATAACAGTGGGAGTAAGACAGAAAGACTCAAATTTATGACATCTGCAGCAGATGCTGCTATTAGGAGTATTGTGTTGGTGGTCAATTTGCCCTCTTTCCATTTTTATATTCATTTATATTAGAGATGCACCGATCGATCGGCCAGGGATCAGAATCGGACGATTTTCCTCATGATCGGCCCAGATCGGTGATCAGCCGGTCAGTCTCACTTCTTTCCGATTCCGAGCCGATCCGTTTTGTTACCAGCGGCACAGGCAATAACGTCAGCCGCGCATTCTCGCTCTCTTCTCTCCGACGACCCCTTCTCTCTCACACACGTCTCACTTGTTTTTTTATGAAAATAAAACTTTGCGTTGAAGAAAAGTAGATTTTTGTTTGTATATGCTGTCAATTATAGTTCTTAGAAAGAAAATCAGAATCGGCAAAAATCGGTATCGGCAGATCACACTAACAAAAAATCGGAAATCGGAATCGGCCAAGAAAATTGCAATCGGTGCATCTCTAATTTATATATATAAACAGTTATGGTGCTAAATGTATTTGTGAAAACTGATGCATTTATTTCAGGATACATTGACAAATAGAAAGTTCAAAAGAACAGCATTTATTTGAAATAGAAATATTTTGTTTCAATGTAAAAGTCTTCACTGTCACATTTGATGAATTGGATGCATCCTTTAATGCATCCTTGCTGAATAGTATTTATTTCTTTAAAAGAAAAATCTTACTGACCTCAAACTTTTGAACAGTGATTACACTTGAAGTCACTTTGAATAAATGCATAGATTTATGAAAATGCCAAACATGTAAGAGGCTTCCTTGAAAACACAATTCAATGAGGCTAAAAAACTTTTCTTACATGGCATGTCTGACAAGGATGGACTATGTGTTCTTCAACTGAACATGACAGTCTACTTTAGCACCACTGAACCATAGGATGCCAAGAGCTTTCAGAAGGTTGTTTGACTGCTCTGAAAACCTTTGGGTCTGACCATATAATTCAGAGATCAGCATAACCCACTACCGCAATAAAACTGGGTTATACATTAGAGGTTCCAACCCACCTAGGCCTCAAACCGCACTGCCCTTAAATAGTCTGGAAGGAAGTAGCTGTCACGATCTCCAGCTGGAGTGCCTATGAACTCCACAAGAGGGCACTCCACCTCTGACTCTTGCCAATCTACCCCAGACTACATTTCCCATAATCCTTTGCCGGACTCATCATCATTGATTGCCTTCACCTGTATCTCATTACCTCATCAGTCTCACCCTATTTAAAGCCTGGTTCAACACACTCACATTGCTCAGTATTGTTTGATTGTTGGTTTGTCTGTAACGTTCCCGTGTTTCTTGGTTTTCCTAGTTCCTTGTTGCCTTGCCTTGTTTTTGCCTTGGACTGTTTCTCTGGTTTTCTCTGATTGTTTGCTGCCTGCCCTGACCATCGCCTGTTTTTGGATTACTCTTTTGTCTCATCCTGGGTTATACCTGTTTGCTGTTGATTGACCCTGCCTGTTTTGACCACTCTTGTAAATAAAGCCTGCACTTGGATCCTCAACTCCGTTGTCACGCCTCCCACGTTACAGAAGCCAAGTACTAAAGCAGTGACCACCAGATTTCCCTGGGTAGTGTGCATGAATATCAGCTACAAACTAACTGGTCTTGCACAAATGGATTTCATTAAAACAGCACATCCCTAAATACCCAACCTGAGTAGGTAACACTTTATAATAACGTTCAGTTGTAAGGCATTTATAAGTGATTAGTTAATGATGAACTAATTGTTTACAAAACATAACTATGTGTTCATAAATGATTAATAAGTGATTTGTTAATATTTTTATCTATGTTTTGTAGATTGAGCTATAAATCATTTACAAGTGATTAGATGATGATTAACTAATCATTTACAAAACATGACTATACGTTCACAAATGATTAAGTAATATGCTAACGATTTACCAATCTGTCACAAGTTATCTTAAAAAATAGCATATCATGAAATAATCAAACAGATCCTTAGTAAATGGTTAATAAGTTACTAGTTAATATATTATTATTCACTTATAAATTTTAAATTGTTTTACTCATCATTCGTAGATCTTTCACCCATTCTCGCTCTCTTCTCTCCGACGACCCCTTCTCTCTCACACACGTCTCATTCGCTACGGTTAAATAGTGCTTGTATTGCGGGGTTGTGTGTACACACACACAACCTGTAACCAGCAAGTTTGTAAAACATTTACAACTGATGAGTAGTTTACACTTTAGAATAGGGGATGCAGAAAGCTTTGTAAATGATTTATTAATGTGTTTACACAACAGGTTTTGAATACTTTGTAGTGTGTACTGCAATGTAAGGGCTGATCTCCTTGACGGAGACATATAATTTGTGCTGCTGGATTCATAGTTGGTCGGTCGTTCTGTAATATGTAAGCCAGGACAAGGAGGAGCGAGAATCCAAATGCAAGCACAGGGGTTTATTAAACACAAAAAACAAATACTCCACGAACCAGGGTACAATCCACATAGAGGAGTCAGGAACATAATCTACACGGAGAAGGCGAGAGTGTAAACCAGAAACACACGTACAGGAACCACCGACCGACCAACCACAACTGAAGCACAGACCTTATATACACACACAGACTTAACAAGCTAATGACACACAGGTGGAAGTAATCACACAACAATAAGTCCAGGCTAAGGTTTATGGGATATGTAGTCTGTGACGGAATGGCAAAGGAGTAGTAAGGAGTGCCCTCCAGTGGAGCTCATGGGCACTCCAGCCGGTGATCGTGACAGTTTATAGGGGTGCAGCTTGGTTCTTTATTATTATTATTATTATTATTATTATTAATCTGGTTCCTGTGGTCTTGTCCCGGTGGTCGTCTGAGACAAGGTCTTTACAGGGGAATAACATCTGTATCTGGTGTTCATCTAGTTGTCCTGGTCTCCGCTGTCTTTCAGGGCTGTAGAGGTCCTCTCTAGGTGCTGATCCACCATCTGGTCTGAATACGTACTGGATCCGGGTGACTGCAGTGACCATCTGATCTGGATACAGACTGGATCTGGTGGGTTGTTTCAGGGTTGGCATCATCTGAGGTCCTCTGAGGGGTTGGCATCATCTCTTCTCAGGTGTTCTGGATCCAGACTGAAGCTTGTGTAAATCCTAGTTACCACGGGATGTCAATCCTGTGGCAAAAACAGAGAAACAAATAGGGACATAATTAGCGTAGCTGCTGTTCCAACCAAGCAAAATTTATTTGTTTAACCCAAACTAAAGAATAATAATGTGCATTTGATCAGATATAACTGCAGTACAAGATTATGATATGCATTATTTGAATGCTTGGCCAAAGAGATGTGTCTTTAATCTAGATTTAAACAGAGAGAGTGTGTCTGAACCCCGAACGTTATCAGGAAGGCTATTCCAGAGTTTGGGAGCCAAATGCGAAAAAGCTCTACCTCCTTTAGTGGACTTTGCTATCCTAGGTACTACCAAAAGTCCAGAGTTTTGCGACCTTAGGGAGCGTGATGGATTGTAGCGTGGTAGAAGACTAGTTAGGTACGCAGGAGCTAACCCATTAAGGGCCTTATAGGCAAGTAATAATATTTTGTAACTGATACGGAACTTAATAGGTAGCCAGTGCAGAGACTGTAAAATTGGGGTAATATGATCATATTTTCTTGACCTGGTAAGGACTCTAGCCGCTGCATTTTGGACTACCTGTAGCTTGTTTATTGAAGATGCAGGACAACCACCTAGCAGTGCATTACATTAGTCCAGTCTAGAGGTCATGAATGCATGAACTAGCTTTTCTGCATCAGAAACAGGTAACATATTTCGTAGTTTGGCAATGTTTCTAAGATGGAAGAATGCTGTTTTTGTAACATGGGAAATATGATTTTCAAAAGACAAGTTGCTATCTAATATAACACCCAGATTTTTGACTGTAGAGGAAGTAACCGTACATCCGTCTAGTTGCAGATTGTAATCCACGAGATTCTGTGTACTGTCTTTTGGTCTAATAAGTAATATCTCTGTCTTATCCGAGTTTAATAGGAGAAAATTATTGGTCATCCAATCTTTTAAATTTTTAACACATTCTGTTAGCTTAGATAATTTAGAAGTTTCATCTGGTTTTGTTGAGATATATAGTTGAGTATCATCTGCATAACAGTGGAAGCTAATCCCGTATTTTCTAATAATATTACCAAGGGGCAACATGTATATCGAAAATAGCAGAGGATCCTTGTGGCACTCCATATTTTACTGGTGATAATTGAGATGACTCCCCATTTAAATGAACAAAATGGTAGCGATCGGACAGGTAGGATCTAAACCATCTTAAAATCTCGTAAGTTTAAGATAACTTACGAGATTTGTAAATTGTTAGCATATTACTTAATAATTATTTGTGAATGCATAGTCATGTTTTGTAAATGATTAGTTCATCATTAACTAATCACTTGTAAATGACTTGTAAATGAATTAACAAAACATACACAAATTGTTAGCATATCACTTATTAATTGCTTATGAATATTTTGTAAATGATTAGTTCATCATTAACTAATCACTTGTAAATGACTTGTAAATGAATTAACAAAACATACACAAATTGTTAGCATATCACTTATTAATTGCTTATGAATATTTTGTAAATGATTAGTTCATCATTAACTAATCAATTATAAATGACTTACAACTGAACGTTATTATGAAGTGTTACCATTGCTCTGCTACTTTAAAAAAGTTAATATATTCTGGCTATTTTCCCCCTTTTGAGTGGGTATGAACCGTGCTGTGCCATCAGCATTTCCACAATTTGCTAAAACGATTCATTAATTAATCTTGACAAGTGCAAAGGCTGCATGATTTACGAAAGGTTGTAAATTTGCTTCCACAGCATATTTAATGCTTGTCTTTTGTGTGGGATTGTTGCCCTGGTGATTATACTGTAATAGACTTTCAGTTTAATCACAATGGGGTATTTTCTGGTGATCTGAGGTGTTGTTGTCATGGAAACCTCAACATTCTTACACCCTCAGGGCAAAGACGGCTTCTCACGAGTTTTTAAGAGCTAAAGGTTTGCATCCAGTGCAGTTCTGGATTATGTGATTCTGCATTTTTAATGTTTTCTTTTGTTTCAGTAGGAACATCTCATTTGTGTTGCTTTTGAGGCTTAAAGCTGCAGTGTGCATGAATGCATTGCAGAAGTAATGATTGTTTCCAAGTAGGTTTCTGAAATATCCTCTCCATGTTTCATTCTTTGGCCAAGCAGAGCAGATAGTCCTGCCCCTAACACATTTACCCAGCAAAAGTGTTGGGTAAGTTACTCAAAAAAAGTAATAGATTACAAATTACTGATTACTACTTGAAAATTGTAATTTGATTACATTACTGATTACTGCATGTAAAATTAATCAGATTACTAATTACTTTACTTTTAAGTTACTATGAAAACATCTCAAACCTAAAAAGAAATACACTACAAAGTGAAAATTGTAGTACTTTCTGTAATTTAATATTGACTGAAAAATATTACAAAGGTATGAAAACAGCAACTTGGCTTAAAGATTTAATCCATTTCTAAAATTTAACATTCTTAGTATAAACCTGCCTAACAATGAAAAATATATCTTTAAATGTGCCTATACAGTGTTTTATATACAACATTGCTTGCTGAGCGTAGGGTATATGTGTATGCTGGCTTAACTGTGTTTAACTGTGTGAGCATTAAAGACAGAAAAAA
>NW_015637126.1:379083-383845 GCF_001515625.1 Sinocyclocheilus rhinocerous
TATCTTTAAATGTGCCTATACAGTGTTTTATATACAACATTGCTTGCTGAGCGTAGGGTATATGTGTATGCTGGCTTAACTGTGTTTAACTGTGTGAGCATTAAAGAGAGAAAAAAACCTTAATAAATTGAAAACGGTTCTGATAACATTTGAAAACAGTATTGATGAACATACAGTGCATATGTGAATGCTAAAATGTTTTTTTTTTGTTTTGTTTTTAAACAAACCAAAAAAAAAAACTAGCTTTCTATTTTTTCTATTCTATCTACTTGTTTTTCTTTGTGTGTGTGTGTGTGTGTGTGTGTGTATATGTGTGTGTGTATAATATATATATATGCACCTTGCTACGTGTACTGCGTTAGGCTAACCGAGACTTGTCATATGCACTTATATATTGTTGCTCTTTTGTAAGTTTTGACTGCTTTTATTGTCCTCATTTGTAAGTCGCTTTGGATAAAAGCGTCTGCTAAATGTAAATGTAAAAATGAATCTTGCTTCTTTGTTTATGGAAGTTATGTGGTCGTTTACAGGTTTGCGCGTCTCACGTGGATGATTACCGTATGAATAGTGCGCACTGCGTGTGGGCATGATAACATTACAGATAATGAGCTCAGACGGGAAAGACTGGACCTCGCATTGGTTTCATACGGATTACTTCATCAGAGAACATTTGTTTTCGATAATACTTACTTCGTTTAAAGGGGTCATATGATGCTGCTAAAAAGAACATTATTTTGTGTTTTTGGTGTCCAGACACTTTAAGCTTTCCATAGATATGTTTCTCATGTCTGTGTGTGAAGTATTCTCTGAGTTTTGGTTCATTTTAGTGATGTGTTTCAGAAAGAAGTTCTTGACTTGTGCTGTGAAGGATCATGGTGTCATCTTATAGCTCAAAGACATGGACTGAAAGGTCTTTGAGATGCTCTTCCTCAGTGCAGATGATCTGCTCTGTATGATGCTTGCTTATACTCTCTCTCCCACTCACTCTTTTTCTCTTTTTGCACATTGCACTTGAACAGATTTCATCCAATAATAAAAAAAACTTAGTTTTTCTGAATCTGTCTTTTTTATTCTTAAAGAAATGTCAAAGTGTGTTTTAATGAATGACTGTGCGTATGTGTGTTTGTTTAACCTGTTGGCAAACAATGCATACGTGGTGTGACGAGGCATGATATTAGACCTGTGTGGGTACGTGCAGAGCACACTTTCTTCAGTGTAAAGGCATACTCCACCCAAAAATCACTACTCACCCTCATGCTGTCCCCAGAAGTTGATGGGACACTCAAAGCTGATGCTTCAAAAACCGCACAATAAAAAATGGTAATCCACACGACCCCAGGGGATGAATCAATGTCTTCTGAAGTGAAAAATAGATGTGTGTGAGAAAAATACTACTACCGGTATTTAAAATTTTAATAAACCATCGCTTCCGCCAAACTGTCATACGCACGTTCATGAATTCACACACTTGATGTAAATGTCAGCGCGTGTGGAGGCTTGCGGAAAAAGTGATGGTCCTCAGTGTTTCTGCGTCACATCTTGAGCGAACTTTACATGAATGTTTACTGTACATGAACGTACACTGACATTTACCGTACGTCATGTGTGAACTCACGAATGCGTGTATGACATTTGGCCTGAAGCAATGTGTTTTTTTAAAAGCATGTATGTATTTATTTTTTGTAATTACTTGCTTGCTTATTTATTCACTTCCATACTATTTATATGGTGGGGCAAGTGAAAATGTTTGCAAAAAATCCTTTAATGTTGATACTACTTACTTCATTTAAAAGCAGACACTTCAAGCTTTCCATAGATATGTTTCTCATGTCTGTGTGTGAAGTATTCTCTGAGTTTTGGTTCATTTTAATGATGTGTTTCAGAAAGAAGTTTGCAGAGACTGAGACAGCTGAAAGTGCACCCTGTATATTTTCTTTATTTTACAAAACCACACATTTTACATCAATCTTTTGTTGATATTGTGAGTGTACACAAATAAAAGACCCTTCACAGATTTGAATGATGTATTACACTTGTATGTACGATCAAAAATGGCGGAGCATTTTAAGTTCTTTTCGCTGTTATCAGGAAAAAATGCAAGTGATGTTGCATTTGAGCCCTGACAATATTTCGTGAAACACAGGGTTTTAGGCATGGTTGCAGTTGTTATGTGCTTTTTAATATTCATTTTGGTGTAGTGTTTTTTGCTCTGAAGTAGGGGGTGTGCTATATATATTGTATATGATAATATCTTAATTGTTGTTTTAACAATGTGAGATTTGACATGGAGTATATCGCAAAAAAACTAAACAAAACTCACCTACAGAGTGCATGCATACATTACGTGAAATCTACTAGGTTAGACTAGTGCACGTGCACACTTAAAGTGCGTTCTTTCACTGCATGATTCAGTCTAATAAAATGCATTTTAGAGATATGGGGGCAGAAAATGTATACATTTATATAATTGCATATAGTTAATCAATATCACAAGAAAAGTGCAGTTTTTTCTCCAAAAATCAGCATGATTACAAATAGGATATTGAATTTATACTACAGTTCAATAAACAAGAAGTTAATATTAAGAGACTTACGTTTTCGACACCACATCGCCTGTTTTTGCTCTATTTCGCCAACAGAAATAATTCCAAACAAAGCCACAGCACTGTTTTGCGTCTCTGAGCAACATGACGGTGTCTCGTTCCTGAATGAATTAAATGATTCGGTTAAATTGCAATGACTCACTTATTAACAGTGACCTGCTGCCACCTACTGGCAGTTTTAATTTCACATTTAAAGCGAGTTGGGCACCTAGTGTTTTTTGCTCTGAAGTAGGGGGTGTGCTATATATATTGTATATGATAATATCTTAATTGTTGTTTTAACAATGTGAGATTTGACATGGAGTATATCGCAAAAAAACTAAACAAAACTCACCTACAGAGTGCATGCATACATTACGTGAAATCTACTAGGTTAGACTAGTGCACGTGCACACTTAAAGTGCGTTCTTTCACTGCATGATTCAGTCTAATAAAATGCATTTTAGAGATATGGGGGCAGAAAATGTATACATTTATATAATTGCATATAGTTAATCAATATCACAAGAAAAGTGCAGTTTTTTCTCCAAAAATCAGCATGATTACAAATAGGATATTGAATTTATACTACAGTTCAATAAACAAGAAGTTAATATTAAGAGACTTACGTTTTCGACACCACATCGCCTGTTTTTGCTCTATTTCGCCAACAGAAATAATTCCAAACAAAGCCACAGCACTGTTTTGCGTCTCTGAGCAACATGACGGTGTCTCGTTCCTGAATGAATTAAATGATTCGGTTAAATTGCAATGACTCACTTATTAACAGTGACCTGCTGCCACCTACTGGCAGTTTTAATTTCACATTTAAAGGTGCACTAAGCGAATTTTGCCAAGTGATGTTGATATTTGAAAGCACCAAAACAAACACGCCCATACCCCAACAGGACCTCGCCCCTATTTTGATATCTCCGCCCCACACGTACATACACATCCCTGGCATCAACGATGGCGAAATCTGCTATGCCTGCCGGCCGCAGTATATTCAAGCAAGCCAACACAGATTAGTTGTGTGAAACAATACAAAATCAACGTAACTCACCTTTCAAGAAGAAACAAAGAAACCTCGGCATCCGATTCCAGGCCTTCCCGCTCCTTGAGTTTCTCCACTGCTGGAAAGCTGCTCCAATAATAATGCGGGTCATACCTCTTGCCTGATCGTAACCTTTCTTTTTAATGTTTTGTTCCTCCGAAAGTCAAGTTGATCTGCTAATATCCATCCTGTGCACTCACTGAGCGCTCTCTTCTACCTATCATTACTAGACAAGCCCCTTACTGCTGATTGGCAGCAAGTGTGTTTTAGGACTCGGTCAGACACTGTGGTCAAAAGCGTTTTTCTAATATTGCTTAGTGCACCTTTGAAACGCCTCTGGAGCATGCAAGTGCAGCTCCTATCTCTTTGAATGGGGAAACATCAAAATCTCCAAATCTGTTAGCCAAGTTTAAGATTAAATTTCATATTTGAAATCACCAATGAAATCTGACAACAACTGTCTCATTAATGTTGTTTCTTTTGCTCAAATAGAATTAAAAATGCTTATTTTCAGGCTAGACCAGCCAGTGCGCATGCACAGTCCTGAGCACACGTCTCAGAACCCCGACTGTTTCTATAGCAACCGGGACTTCTAACCATAGATATGTATACATAGATGCCTTATTAGTGACTGTTTCCATGGGCCGCTATACGTAAGCCGTCCACCATATTCGAAGGGTCAACTTGACGTCATTCACCATAACAGCCGATGGTCTGCGAACCCTTGAGTATGGTGGCCGAGAGAGCTCAACATGTTGTTGTGTAGACCTAACTAATACCATACAACAAGATGAGCGCGTTGGCTAACACAACATTAAAAGTTACCAATGTTTCAAAACTTGTAATATTGAGTTAAAGGGGTCATATGACGTTGCTAAAAAGAACATTATGTTGTGTATTTGGTGTAATGCAATGTGTTTATGTGGTTTAAGGTTAAAAAAACACATTATTTTTTTTCATATAATGTACATTATTGTTGCTCCTCTACGCCCCGCCTTTCTGAAACGCGTCGATTTTTACAAAGCTCATCAGTCTGAAAAAGCGAGGTGTGCTCTGATTGGCCAGCTATCCAGTGCATTGTGATTGGCCGAATACCTCAAGCGTGTGACGGAAATGTTACGCCCCT
>NW_015637126.1:383884-385271 GCF_001515625.1 Sinocyclocheilus rhinocerous
CGAAGCGGATATCGTCCTCTTTTGGAAGGCCAAACAAAGTAGTTTCGCTTTCACAACGAAACACAGCGTCTTCACGACATGGTGGCACTACAATACTACAGCGAGAATAAAAGTTATGCCTTCTTTCTTTGCGTGAACATTTGGGTGGCGTTAAGCAAATCTTCCTACATCGTGACGTAGACATGTGGGGGCGTGTTAGAACGAGCCGTTTTAGGTAGGAGTGGTTGACTCTTAACTTTTATAAAGAATATCTCTTTGGATTTGAGACTTTAGTCTTTGCAACTTTACAGATATTCTTTGTGCACCAAGAGCTTGTAACACTTCAAAGAGAAAGAAAAAATTGAAATCGCATCATATGACCCCTTTAATACATTTAAAAACACAAACCAACACATTCTCACCTGTGAAAGGTTATCCTGGTTTTTACAACCATCGGCTGTGCAGGAGTGTGGCACATTGTGGCATCTTCGAATATTTATTGATTATTATGGTAGATGACGTCAAGTTGACCGTTAAAGATGGCGGACACATCTACATGCTTGGCGCAGTCGAATGGGGCATCTACCTATACATATCTATGCTTCCAACGGCAGCTGCAGTGATGCGCTGACTTTACCGATTAGCGATTGGCTCTTTCAATCAGAAGGCAGGGCTTCGTTCGATAGAGCGGCCATATTGAGCGTTGCATTTTTCCCCATTCAAAACTATACGAGTGAAACGTCTTGGGTATTCTTTAGTCTTTGGCTGCATTAAACAGTGTGTAAATACATCTAAATGACACTTCAGATGCCGCTTCTGTGTTCCGTTTCAGTCAGTCACTCCGAGTCACATCGGTGACCGACGAATTGGGATCTCGCTTAGAGAGACCAATCCACTTCGAGTGTAAAATAAATGAGCCAATGCACATTGGCATGCGATGATTGCATCCAGCTGCTGCTGATCACAGCGTGAGCATAAATAGGCAGTCGGTGCAACGCATACCTTTTCGCTTCAGAGTCAAACGACAACATTGTTCTGCTCCTACCAAACTGCTTTGTGTGACGAGTCTAACGCGCTCTCGGAAGCTTTTTGTGTTGGCGGACGGCGCTTCAGCGGTGGTCGTTCCTGTGTCGAGTGGATTGCGCACCTCATGCTGCACTACCCCCTGTCGTGCTGCAAACGGCCATTTCCCCTGTGTGTCTCAGCACGTAAAAGAGCATTTCCCCTAAAAAAGTTAATTTCTCGAAAAGAGTACAATAAGTGGGTGCGTCTTTGTAAAGACGACGGATTGTCTTTTTAAAGATGCCGTTTCACCCGTGCGTTTCTGGATGCGGTCGTTACTTGGCGCCAGATGATGGTCACGATCGCTGCCTCACATGTCTGGGCATTAAACACGCTGAGGTGGCAT
>NW_015637126.1:385361-387129 GCF_001515625.1 Sinocyclocheilus rhinocerous
CATCTCGGAGCTGCGGGCCAGGCTCCGTTTCCTCCAGGGGGCGGAGCTCTGTTGCCTCTGCCGCGATCTAGTGTTCGTCCTGGCAGCAGCCAAGCATGGACTACTTCGGGCAGTAGCACGGGCGGTCTGAGGGTTACAGTTGTGGCAAACCCCTCAGGGAACCAACCCTCGGGGGACCATCGCTCCTCTAGCGCTTCGCAACCAGTTGAGCCAAAGAGCGGACCAGTGGTATCCTTCGGTGTTCCTCCCGACGACCAGATGTTGATCACTGCATTGGAGGGAGAGCTCTCTGGAGAGGAAGATTCGGCTGCGAATCGGATCTGTGAAGGCCTGAATCAGATCCAGATATGTCGGCTATGCTTTCCCAGGCCACCGAGAGGGTATGGCTCGAGTGGAAATCTCCACTGCATCCTGGGCCCTCGAGGTTGGATGATTGGTTTCTCGGGGTGGCTCGTGCTGGTTCTCAGCGCCCTGCCTCAGTGCCTTTCTTCCCGGAGGTGCATGAGGAGCTCACCAGGTCATGGACGGCACCTTTTACTGCCGGAAACCGACCTGCTGGTTCCTCCTCCCTCACCACCCTCGACGGTGGTGGCGAAGGATGCGATAGAGCCGGTCCCTCCAGCCAATATGAATACAGGGTTTTACAGCCCTTACTTCATTGTACCCAAGAAAGGCGGAGGGTTACGACCACACGTTTGCAGCAATCGACCTGAAGGATGCGTACTTTCATGTGTCGATCCTTACGCGCCGCAGACCATTTCTGCGGTTCGCGTTCGAAGAACGAGCATATCAGTACGAGGTCCTGCCCTCCGGACTGTCCCTGTCGCCCCCTGTCTTCACATAAGTTGCAGAGGCAGCCCTTGTTCCCGAGAGAACAGGGCGTTCGCGTTCCCAACTACCTCAACGACTGGCTCATACTAGCTCAGTCTCAGCCCGGCTGGGGGGCCACGTACAACGGGCACGCAATGTCGGAGGTATGGACGGGCCCCCAACTGCATTGGCATATCAGTTGCCTAGAGACTCTCCAGCACTGGCTTCATGGCCGAGTTCCGAGGTGGGCGTGGCAGCACGGCACTCACCGGGTCAAAGTTACACCGGCCTGTCGCCAAACCTTCACCCCGTGGTCAGACCTTACGTTCCTCCGGGTAGGAGTGCCCCTAGAACAGGTCTCCAGGTATGCTGTGGTTTACATGGATGCCTCCACCACCGGCTGGGGGGTGCTCAACCGTACGGCCGACAAGCTGTCACAAGCTATGCTACCGGGAGAATGGAGACTCCATCCCCAGACGGTCCAGTTGTTTTGGAGACATTTCGGAGCCGCTCAGGTAGACCTGTTTGCCTCTCCAGGAACGTCTCACTGCCAGTTGTTCTACTCCCTGACCGAGGGAACACTGGGCACGGACGCACTGGCACACAGCTGGCCGCGGGGCCTGCGCAAGTATGCGTTTCCCCCAGTGAGCCTTCTCGCACAGACGCTGTGCCACGTACAACGGGCACGCAATGTCGGAGGTATGGACGGGCCCCCAACTGCATTGGCATATCAGTTGCCTAGAGTTGTTAGCAGTGCGCCTTGCCTTGAACCGTCTCAAAGGGTGCTTACGAGGCAAGCACATGCCTTTCACATTCCGGGTCTGCTCAACCGTACGGCCGACAAGCTGTCACAAGCTATGCTACCGGGAGAATGGAGACTCCATCCCCAGACGGTCCAGTTGTTTTGGAGACGTTTCGGAGCCGCTCAGGTAGACCTGTTTGCCTCTCCAGAAACCTC
>NW_015637126.1:387262-387394 GCF_001515625.1 Sinocyclocheilus rhinocerous
TGGCCGATTCCTCTGAGGAAGGATCTACTGACTCAGAGACGGGGCACCCGGAGCACCCTGCGTCCAGACCTCTGGAAATTTCATGTCTGGTCCCTGGACGGGACGCGGAGGTTCTAGGTGTTCTAGGTGACC
>NW_015637126.1:389820-395325 GCF_001515625.1 Sinocyclocheilus rhinocerous
GCTCCTCCGTCCCCTCGGCAGCCAGACGTGGCGGAACGTCCGGCGCCAGGCCCTCACTCGCTGAATCCGTGAGAACCGGTAGAGGGCTGGGTTCCATATGTCGAGGCCTAAGTGGTTCCCATATGTGTAAAGTTCACGGTATAGCCTCAGTGCCCGTGTTTCCCCGGCAGACTTCTGCCATTTCCATGATGGTTACAATCACCTCTAATCTACCATATGCACCTACGGAGTAACCAACTGAAAGGGAACTTCTCGGTTACATATGTAACCCTCGTTCCCTGAAGGAGGGAACGGATCCTCTGCATTGCAAAGATGAATTTTGTTGATACTGATTTCATTTGCTTGGTAACAGCCAAAATGTCTTATTATTCTAATTGACTGATTAAATGCAAGAATTTCACTCAAATGATGCACACTTTTGGGAAAAAAAATTTGCTTTATAAAGGTAAAAAGGCCCATAAAAGGTAAAAATTAGGGATGCACCGATACCACTTTTTCCAGTACTCGCCCGATACGATAACGAGTACGAGTACGAGTACAGGAGCTCAGTATCGTGCATTCCTAGTAAAAATATATTTAAACTTATTGGAAAAGATTAATCTCCGTCACTGCTGTGAACTGACCACAGAATAGACCACAGAACTGACACTGTATATGAAGAATATCAAAAACTTTAGGAGTCAGCTGTCCACGGTAGTCCTTAAGGTACCAGCACAATAACTCACTCAGCAAAATATTGTCTAATTATCGTTATCGATAAAATCCCAGAAAATATCGAGATATCATATTTTGTCAATATCGCACACCCCTACTTTGAATTATTTACATATTGCATATCCTAATCAAACCAGTAGGAATACTGATATGATTTGAGATGTCGAGTTCAACTGATCCAGCATGTCAGGGTTATTTTTCTCAGGAACTCTGAGCTCAGCATCAGTCAGAATAGCAAATAGTCTAATTACTCTTGAGTATAGGCAAAGGCAGAGAGCTTCTGATTGTACATGTGGAGAGTAAATTCACTCTGAGAGTGAGTGAGTGTGTGTGTGTGTGTGTGTGTGTGCGCGCATGTGCTTGAAAGAAATAATTTCACACATAGATTTCACAAGCCTCTCAGAAGAAATCATCCTTCTGCATTCCTCATTTGCTCTTCAAAGACTGAAGTGTATAATATTATAATCAGACGTTTTCTCATCTCTGGGAATTTCTGTTCCTTTTCATTTTAAGTGCTCTGATATTGTTACACTTTAATTTCTCATGTAGAGCATTTACCCTGCTCTGTTTCTCTTCTAAGCAGTGCAAAGAGATTTTATTACACACAGGCACTAATGACTAATTTACCTGTGTGTAATCATTTTTCATGTAACCCAGGGCAGGAAAGGTTCTGGTCTATCCTACCTGCTGTTAAATCCAATGCAATTAAATACATTTAGGTATTTGTTGTCCACAAACCTTAGTCATTTCATATTGTTTATGCCTGAATTTGATAAATTGATCAATTTGGATTTCCATCAAAGATCAATTATGTATTTATGCCTTTAGTTTACAGCATTATTTCTAACAGATGTTGCTTCTGCTTTCATGGAGTGGGTCTATTAACATGTGATGGATGGGAAGGAGCAGCTATTCTGGCAGTTCAGAGGAAACCTGGTGTTTGATGTGGACAGAGGTTTTAACTTCTCTGTGTCTGGCTTTTGAAGGATACTGTATGCTTCTGTAGGAACAATAAGTCTTTCTTTCTGTGCCTCTATAACTCTTTCTAACTCCATAACTGTTCCGCTGTATTTTTCTGGCAGTTCAGGCATGTGCATCTGCAAGATTGGAGTGCACGGGGACAAGTGTGATGACTGCCGCCCAGGCTTCTCGCACTTCAGCAGCACGGGGTGCCAACCTTGCCAATGCAATAATCATAGCAGCTACTGCCACCCACAGTCAGGTGAGCCACCCACATGCACACAACATAAGTAGCCAAAGAACCTCAATCTCCAGAAACTTCATGTTATCTATCTAATTAGTCATTTAACTGATGCTTTTATCCAAGTACATTTATTACAGTGACAAACCCCCAAACCCCTGGAGAAAGTTGAGATTAAATGTGAGATTAATAATGATAGTTCACAGATAGCCCCTTGCCGGGATGGAATTGATCATGTATTGATCAGTGGAATCAGCTGCTTTATGGTCATTTTCTGTGTAGATTGCAGGTTGTGCAGATTGCACATCTGCAGATTGTCTAAAAACATACAATGATCAGATCTGAGTACTGTGATTTTGCTGTATTTATGCAGATTTACGTGTTTTCCAACCTGGGAAGTATGACACATATGAATCGCAATATGTCATTAAACAATTACTAAACAAACTGCAAAATGGTGTGTTTTCAAATACATTTGTATTTAATAGGGGTGGGACAATATATCGATATGGCGATATATCGTTGTCCTTCTCCATGCGATACGAGAATCGATATCTGGCGGCAAATATCGATATTTTAATTACTACAATAAAGCGCTCTAAATAGATTTCCCTGCTCCCAGCATCTAAAAATGTGTGGAAATCGCGGCCGCGCCATTTCCACCTTCTTTCCAAAGCGCTCTGAGAAACCATGAACCACGTTCTCTATGAAGATGGGGAAGCACGAGGAACTGAAGGATAAACAGATTTCCAGCCACTGTATTAGCTCTACTGCTGTATATATGTTTATGGAAATTAGAAAATTATACTAGCGGCTGTGTGCTGGACACCCTTAGCATGTCAGCCAGGGTTCAAAATGTAACACTTGCCAAGTGCCAAATGTAAGTAAAAATTGGTTTTTGGCTAGTATATGAAATAGTGTTACTCACCAGTTGATCCAATTATCAAATCACAAGGGCTGTGTTTTAAATTATATAAGTATACAGTTTGATGCTGTGCATGCTTCAGAGTGGCATGTGCCATTGTGTTACTTGCGAGGAGCTCATGAACCGGTGTTTTCAGTGTCTATAAGTGTCTAGGTGAGTTTAGGACATTTATAATGTTTATAATTTGCAAAACACAATGCGTTTTCAACCATCTTTGCAAATTTGTAATGAGAATGGTTTATAAATCTGTTGTCAACAAAACAAAAAATCTTTAAGATCTCCAAAAGCTTTAATAGCTCAAAATAAAAATGTTATGTTTAATATTAGCAAAAAAAAAAATTTAAATTTGTTGTAAACATTTTTTTACAAATTTGTGTTGTAATTTTACTGTAAAATAAATATTTATTGCCTTTTTAATTTTATTTTTTTATTACAGTACTTTAGAGGGTGGTTCAGGTTTTCCTTTTTGGATCCTTGTCTGTGTTGGTTAAAAATGATAGCAGAGTTACAATTAGAAGCATGAACAACCAAAACTTCAAAATTACGTTTTTTTTTTTATAAAATTCTAGAAAACAAGCAGTGCAACAATATTACAAGCCTCCTATTCCATTATAATGGGCATTAAGAACCACTGCATTAGAGAAAGGATGGCATTGCATCAGTGCAACTTCAATAGGCTTTTGTTGTGTCAGTCCACTGCAGTAACCAAAGACTGGTGTTGATGCTGATGCGCAGGAGCCATGTCATCACTCTAACTCAACAACCGCACATAAGCACTTTCTGCTGCTGTATGCACAATAGCACTGCAGAGCTTTAACCAACACTGTATCTTGGGGAAGCACGAGGAACTGAAGGATAAACAGATTTCCAGCCACTGTATTAGCTCTACTGCTGTATATATGTTTATGGAAATTAGAAAATTATACTAGCGGCTGTGTGCTGGACACCCTTAGCATGTCAGCCAGGGTTCAAAATGTAACACTTGCCAAGTGCCAAATGTAAGTAAAAATTGGTTTTTGGCTAGTATATGAAATAGTGTTACTCACCAGTTGATCCAATTATCAAATCACAAGGGCTGTGTTTTAAATTATATAAGTATACAGTTTGATGCTGTGCATGCTTCAGAGTGGCATGTGCCATTGTGTTACTTGCGAGGAGCTCATGAACCGGTGTTTTCAGTGTCTATAAGTGTCTAGGTGAGTTTAGGACATTTATAATGTTTATAATTTGCAAAACACAATGCGTTTTCAACCATCTTTGCAAATTTGTAATGAGAATGGTTTATAAATCTGTTGTCAACAAAACAAAAAATCTTTAAGATCTCCAAAAGCTTTAATAGCTCAAAATAAAAATGTTATGTTTAATATTAGCAAAAAAAAAAATTTAAATTTGTTGTAAACATTTTTTTACAAATTTGTGTTGTAATTTTACTGTAAAATAAATATTTATTGCCTTTTTAATTTTATTTTTTTATTACAGTACTTTAGAGGGTGGTTCAGGTTTTCCTTTTTGGATCCTTGTCTGTGTTGGTTAAAAATGATAGCAGAGTTACAATTAGAAGCATGAACAACCAAAACTTCAAAATTACGTTTTTTTTTTAATAAAATTCTAGAAAACAAGCAGTGCAACAATATTACAAGCCTCCTATTCCATTATAATGGGCATTAAGAACCACTGCATTAGAGAAAGGATGGCATTGCATCAGTGCAACTTCAATAGGCTTTTGTTGTGTCAGTCCACTGCAGTAACCAAAGACTGGTGTTGATGCTGATGCGCAGGAGCCATGTCATCACTCTAACTCAACAACCGCACATAAGCACTTTCTGCTGCTGTATGCACAATAGCACTGCAGAGCTTTAACCAACACTGTATCTCTCTCACCACACAGGCTGTCCAGTTTTCAAACAGACGAGGACTTTCAAACTTGCGAAAGGGTACCTCATATCTAAAATGTAAAGGCAGTGATATATTTTTCAACCTGGGATCATTAGAAATATGTGCATGTGGCATAATTTCTGCAAAATATTGCATGCCTTCTAGCACGTTTAGCAACACTTTAAGTGAAATGTCCAGCGAGTGGTCCAATGTTTTATTATATTGCTTCTTTTTCGGTCACGGAAGTTTGGAAATTAAATGTCTGCCACCTACTGTACACTTAAACCCTACCTTAAACCTAACCAACAGTGTTAGTGTTACAAACACAAACACAAACGTGAGATAAAAATGTGTTTGCTCAAGCAACCGTGCCATTTTAGCTTGCTTACAAGGCTTTGAGCTCTTTTATTTTGACTCATGTTTCATGGGACTCGTAGCTGAGTGCTCCACTTCACAAGTGCAGTTCTGTACCAGGTGAGCTACCAGGCAGGTTTACTGCATCAGAAAAGTAATACATGTGGCGCTTATTACTGTTACGGGGCTGACAAGACGTGAGACATGCGGATCCATGTGCAAGCTTTATTAAAGCAGAGAGGTCAGAAACACAGGCAGGGTCGAACAATGGCAAACAGGTATAAGGCGGGCAAGACACAAGAATAATTCTAGGGCTAGCGAAGGTCAACGAACGGCGAACAGAATCAAAAGGGCAAGACTAAAGGGATAAATCCAGGAAAACAGGCAAAGATCAGAAACCGAGAAAACAGACAAGGCAAGGCTAGGCTAAGGCAGG
>NW_015637126.1:396275-399329 GCF_001515625.1 Sinocyclocheilus rhinocerous
CAAGACACAAGAATAATCCTAGGGCTAGCGTAGGTCGACGATTGGCAGACAGAATCACAGGGGCAAGACTAAAGGGAGAAATCCAGGAAAACAAGCGAAGATCAAAAACCGAGAAAACAGGCAAGGCAATACTAGGCTAGGCTAGGACGCTAACGAGGGCTCTGTAGAGTAGCTATCGCTGCTGGCGATAAGCACATACAATACTCGGCCGTTCGAAGGAGTGAGATGGAGTGTTAAATAGTGAGTGAGTGATATGAAACAGCTGTGTGCCGGATACGTAACAATTACAGGTATGTGAACATCAAAAAAATTTATTTGTTTAGAAATAATGCACTCTGATAAATGCGTTTTTAGGTAAAACATAGTATTATGCAAGGAACCGCATGAAAATAAGTCTTTATTAATTGATAATCTGCCCTGTAATCATGAATTGTGTGAAAAGGAATAAAATAAAAATAAATAAAACATTTGAGGAAAAAAAATTTAGGTAGAGGCATGTATTTGAGCCTAGGTTGATATTTTCATGTACAGCATAATGTCATTATGTCAGATCACATTCAGAATCTGTTTTTGTCCTTATTTCCCTTTTGTGGCAAAGGCTATTAATGTTAAGGTTTGAACGTTGCTGAATATGAATCCATAAAGTGTCTTGTTGCTAATGCATTTTTTTCTCTCTTTCCATCAGTTGATTTTCTGTCAGATATTTCTGCTGTTCAGTGTTCGCCTACCAGCCTGTTATAATTTTCAGTATCTAGTGTTATCTGCAGAATAGGCTTTTTCCCCACAATTCTTGTTAAGTGGGAACGTATTTTTATAATGATATCTTGGAACAGAAGCCTGACATCTCAAATATTTTTAGGTATTCTTTCTCTCTTTTTTGATATTTGATGCATTGTCCCTATAGCTGTCTGGGCTTTTTTTTCCCTATCACCCATTTGTGCCACTCCAGTGGTGTTTAATGTTCCTGTCAGCATGCACTCTGCTTTCAAAAAGCCAATAATGTACATTACGTCAGATACCACAGCAGGAGTCAAACTGTCCCAGCCAGTGCCTCCGAGCTGGTGAATCTCGCCAGTCATATATATGTCCATGCAGTGAGACCAACGGATATTGTTACATTAGTTCAGCACAATTTGAGCTGTTGTAGAGAACCAAGATGTGTATCTTGTGTAGCTCTTTGGTGTTTTCTACACACCATTCTTGGCTTAAACATTTCATCTTATTGTACATTTTAGACCTGAAATAATCCTGTTTCCTGTCTGATTTCCCAGATCAGCTGTTGTCAATATGTTGGTGCATTCAATTTACATATCCACAGCAGAGATTTCCTTTTCAGAAATTACATTTCTGTTCACTATGATACAAAAACCATCAAAACCTTCACTGCTAGTTTTAGTTATTATGGCATTTATCAACAGAATGATAAACAAGTGTTTTTTTTATTTATTTTTAATTTTTTTATACTTCCTCAGGTCTTCTGGAAAAGTCCAGGGACTAACTACAAGACTTTCAAACTTGTTATAAATGCTGTTTATTATCTGTTGAATGATTTTGTAGATTTAAGCAGCAGTTGGAGTGCAGCAGTTTAAAATTGAACTGTCGAGCTCGGCTTTGAGGACTTTGACCTTTCTGTGTAGTGGTGCCACGGATCACAAAACTCACGGTTCGGATCATATTACGGATTTTGAGTCACGGATCGGATCATTTTTCGGATCAGCAAAGAAATAAATAAATAAATTTGTGAAAGCTTACTTTAAGTACTTCTATACCACAGCACAAAATATTAGCTTAACTAATAAAGTTAGTAATAAAACAAGAACAATTACACAAATTACAAGCATAGATGAATACAACAAAAATATTACAGATTTTGAGTCACGGATCGGATAATTTTTCGGATCCGCAAAAAAATTAAATAAATAAATAAATTTGTGAAAGCTTACTTTAAGTACTTCTATACCACAGCACAAAATATTAGCTTAACTAATAAAGTTAGTAATAAAACAAGAACAATTACACAAATTACAAGCATTGATGAATACAACATAACACAGTTACAAATAAAGTCAGTAACAGTAGTATTCAGGTGCAGAAATGTAATAACTAAGTGTAAAATAACACAATAGTGCTCACTGCACAAGTTAAATACAGATTAATCTTCGTTAGATCTGTGGTGTTATTTGATTGGCAGAAGCAGGTATTTATTGGCTGCTGTCTCTTTAAGACCAAATGCACGGACCTAACTCCTGTTTCACACTCCGTCTGCAGTGCGTATGCGGTCCGAGTGCGTTACGTATGCGGTGCAGAAGCAGCACGGACTCATTGTGCTTTCACACAGGACGCGTTTGCAGTTCGCTCCTGATCCGCGGCTGTATACCACAAACACAACATTTATCCATTATTTTGATTTCAAATCCAAACGTAGTTAGCCTATACTGAAAGTGCTTTTTTCAGCATTGTGATCCTCTTTTATCACAGTACAGTTAACACAATCTTTCATAGATATATTCACGTTTAAACTCAATTAATATAAACAGCGTATTAAATGCATTTGGCTTTTAGATGTGTATAATAAGTTGCTCAAGCAAGTGGAAACACATTTGAATACAGCATACAGCTTTCTTGTGTTAGGTTATCACAAATATTTTAAATTAAAACTTACCACTGACAGAAACAGTCGGCTCTCGTGCCTTTTACATTTAAATCTTTATTACAAACAGTCCAGCAGGTCTTAAAGAACTTTGTTTTTCTACCTCCACAAGACACAAGTGCATATGTTGCCTTGTATATCTAAAAGTGCACTAGGCGCCTATCTTTAGCGAAGCGGCGCGGAGAGCTGCTTCTGGGACGCTTTTGAAACGTGCCGCGGCGCGTCTGGTGTAAACACAAGCATTGACTAGAATGACCGCGATCAGTTCCGGTAGTCGCATCGGAGCCGTAACACGCCGCAGACGTGTGCAGTGTAAATAAGGGGTGAATCAGGGGTGAAACAGGCGTAATACTGACACACATCCGGTTTCTTTCTCAGCTGTTTACATTCACTTAAGACATAAC
>NW_015637126.1:400425-406530 GCF_001515625.1 Sinocyclocheilus rhinocerous
GCGTCTGGTGTAAACACAAGCATTGACTAGAATGACCGCGATCAGTTCCGGTAGTCGCATCGGAGCCGTAACACGCCGCAGACGTGTGCAGTGTAAATAAGGGGTGAATCAGGGGTGAAACAGGCGTAATACTGACACACATCCGGTTTCTTTCTCAGCTGTTTACATTCACTTAAGACATAACTCACTGTTTTTACTAGAATGCTTGCCAAAACGGGTATTGTATCATAACTTTGTGTGTATGTGAAAGAGGAATCAATTCGCTGTTCACGCGGTCTCTCTCTCTATGCGTGTGCGCACTTCTCGTGTGGTGGCAGCGGCTGAGCGCACAGAAAACAGCGCGCAACTTTAAATTGCTTGAATGTGTAAATTGGCAAGACAAAACATGTTCAAATTATAAACTTTCACTATGATGGTTAAATTTAACAGTTAATCCACGAATCACATGGGTGCCGAACCGCGGGGCCTGGTCAGTATGGATCACGGATCATCTACGATCCGTTGCACCCCTATTTCTGTGGTAACTAAATCCAGCCAGTTTGGGCCTGTACGTCTCTCAGAAAGTTTTCAAACAAAGCTTTATTTAATTCAATAAATAGCTGCCTAATCAGTGGAATTATTCAATACAGCTTACAGTGTTGACCCTTTTTCAACCCAGTTTCCAAAACACATTTTCCCCCTTGGCTTTCAAACAATATTACAAAGAAATCTTGTTCAGTTTTCAGGACATGTCGTAGTAGTCTGCTCTTCTGAAAATCTTTAATGATTTATTGTTTTAATGATTTAACATTGCTTTCGACATAATCAGTCATGCAATTCATTTTATTATGGTTGGCATTCATTTACTCCACTGCAGTAATCCAGCATTACACCTCTGAGATCTTCAGACAATCCCAATCAGACTTGAAGTGTGATCGTGTCCTTTCTGCTCTCTGGCAGCTCCAGGGCTGTGAAGCATTTCAGAGTATTTTGCCCAACACTACAATTGATTTATTTAAATCCTGTCTATAGATAACCTTTTCTCTTTGGTCTGTATAAGTGCTTTTGTATTGAATTGTATGTTTTGTTTGTAATACATTAACTTATTTTTTATGTTTTAGACTTATTGTTATTTTTGTATAATTTATATATCATTATAGTATTTAATAATATTTTGAATAAGGTTATTTTTTTATATTTTCAGATATTTTAATTTTACTTTAAGTTTTGGTAATTTTGTTATGTGCTATTTTCATTTAGTTTTTTTTTTTTTTTTTTAATTGAGGTTTGTTTCCGTTTCGGTTTTAGTAATTTTAGTACTTCAACTTATTTATTTCAGTTAATTGCAAAGGCAGCATTTCTCATTTCTCAAGTTTTTAAAATTTGAGTTTGTAATTTAATAATATACAGTGGATATCAAAATTAGAGAACAACCTACAATTTCCCAAATGTCAAGGTCACTGCTTAGTCCTATTTCAAGTTATCCTAACAGGAAGGGCAGTTTTTTAAGCATATTTCATAAATTAATTAGGCTATATTCTGAAGCACAGTATAAAAACTTAAATTAGATATTTGAAAAAGAACTCTGATCAAAATTAGAGAACACTTACAGATGATATCTCCAAGTTATTGGTGTTAATCTGGCACCTGGTGCTAATTTCCGTAATTATATGTCTAGGATGGTACACAAATATGATGGTTTTATTAAACAGTGGTTTACTGAACAAATCGCTTTTTCTTTAAATAAATGAAATTATAATTAAAATTTTCTTAGGGATAAAAATCTACCTCAGTTTATGGTCTAAACTATGGGAGCCCTTTTATGTTACTATAAGGTTACAATTAACAACAGAGCCCAAACTTAAATTTAATTACTATTTATTTTTAAACATAATAATCAACACTCAACTTAAAGGGATAGTTCATCCAAAAATGAAAATTAGCCCATGATTTACTCAGCCTCAGGGCATCCTAGCCGTTATCTGACATTCCTCTTTCAGACGAACACATTCACAGTTATATTTAAAATTGTCTTGGCTCTTCCAAGCTGTATAATGACAGTGAATGGTGCCCCTGTTTTTGAAGCCTAAAAAACTGCATCCATCCATCATAAAACTACTCCACACGGCTCCAGGGTGTTAATAAGGGCCTTCTGAAGCGAAACGATGCGTTAGTGTAAGAAAAATATTGATTTTTTAAAATGTATAAACTGTAATTTATAAATGTCAGATATGTCTAGGATGCCCTGAGGGTGAGTAAACCATGGGCTAATGATCATTTTTGGGTGAAATATCCCTTTACAATAAAATTTATGCAAACATGTAAATTGCACATAATGCAGTTTTTAAATTAACTTCTAAATTATAAATTTGAAATATAGCCTATTAATTTACACAGTGGCTCTCATAACTTGTTTCGTAACAAATTAATTTAAACAGTCTAATATTTTGTGATATGCTCTTCTCTAGACTTTATTTATAGCAAACTAATGAGCTGTGGATGCTGATGACTTGCCTGAGGTAAATGAAATTCTACGTGACATTTTGTTTACAAGCTGTTTAACTGACTTCTTTTCGCGGTTGAAACGCTGATTGAGCGATTACATGAAGCGTGAGATGTTCATTCATGTTTATTTCGCGTTGAAACTAGCAGTAAAGAGGAAGGGCCGTATATACGGCAATCTGTTACGCCACATCAAAGAGCGTCAAAACGGCATTTATTGTTTAAATTTCCTGAATAAAATGGACATAATTTAAAAGATGAGACTTTGTTTCTTTTCAAAAGTAACAATATAACTGGAAGTTTCCAATGAAGTTCCACTCGTGCAGTGGGTAAAACAATGCTTTATTTGTTCAGTGCACATGCGTACCGAGCCGAAATAGCTGTACCGAAAATTTTCAGTAGAAATACGTGTACCGTTACATCCCTATGACAAACCCTATTTAACTGGCAGCATTCCTCCAATTTTCACTGAGATTGCAAGATGGAGGGCCGCTCTAAGGTGACTGAAACCCTGCGACAGGAGGTTGTCCAGATGAAGGCCAAAGGGATGACACTTTCCGATGTGCTGAAGTCATTCAAAGCAAGGGCCTCTACACTTTCTACTCATTTCTGACAGCTGTAACTGTATAAATTTTTGTTGTAATCTCTCTTGCTACAGTGGTTACTGTTCTCTAATTTTGATCACTGTGTTTTCCACAAAATAAAGATTTTTGTTGAAATGCCTTGGAATTTTGTTAAACATAGTTATTAGAATGGTGGTATACCTACAGCTAACATTCCTTCAAATTTTGAGCGATGAAGATTAACAATATTTCAGAAAAAATCAAGCATTTATAGATTGTTCTCTAATTTTGATCTCCACTGTAGTTTATTTTATTTCAGCTTTATTTCAGTTATCGAAAACAATTTGAATAGTTTTAGTTTTAGATAGCAATAACACTGTTCTCTTTCATAGGTTTACTAAACGCTGCGTAGCTATGACGCAATAGGAACGCCCCTTGGGTGTGCTGATTGTCTGAAGCCCATATGGAATCAATTCAATTCATTGGCTGATGGTGTAGGCACCACCTCGACATCACTATGTCGACCACTCTCATACTAGTAACGACGCCATCCGCTCCTCAGATTTCCTTCCTTACAGAAGCAGTCGTTTAGCCCTTCAGAAGCGATTTATCTGGCCTGCTTTTTGGCTTATTTCTTTGAGTTTCTCTTAGGCCTGGACGATAAAACGGTATCGATATTTATCGACGGTACACCTTCATCGATAACGATATTTAAAAAATTCGATATAGCGCATGATATAGGCACGTGTTATGAGTGACGCAGACAGCACACATGAACATGAACACATGCTGTAATGCCTGCCTGTGATGAGGAGATTTTGAATAAAAAAAAGAATATTAGTCGAATTTAAAATAAACATTTGCATTTGAATGCAAAAATGGTACAGTCCAATGTTAGGTGTGTGTCAGGGAGCGTCATCAGTGGCGCACGAGATGCGGTGATAATGAAGTGACGTTGTTACATTTTAATGTTTTGTTAGTCTAGCCTACGAGACGTGCCGTTGCTGCATTATTCGTTCAAAATATTAGAGAAATATACTGTAGTAGCTCAATGCGTAGAAGATCTTGATTAGGTTAAAACCGAAACCAAGCCATTCACACAGAACGCATATTCAGCACATTTTTTAGACAGACAAATATGACTACTGCACGCGCATCTCATGCAAGAGATGCAAAAATAGCCATGCAAAGGTAAAACATTTAAACTTTTAGAAAACGTGACGCGAATTTGTTTAGGTTTATTTAATTTCACTGCGTCTCATATGTTTTTAAATGCAATCTGTGTGATCGGCGATTTGGCTCTTTGTATTAGGCTAAGCAATGCATAAATACTTGATGCTGTTTTGTTCATAATTGTTTATGCAGTTTACAAAATGATATTTGATTTATATATGTTAATTTAGACGTTATGCACGTTTTTATAGACAGTTATTTGCATTGAAAATTTAATGTGCTGCGTTATTTTGCTCATTGCGCCCTCCTGTGGCCTCGGGAGACAAGCCAAAAGTTTCCTTAAGACTTATTTAATCTGCATATAAAACATAAGAAAGGAGATATTTGTTTAAATTTAATTTTGTGTTTGACTGTTAAAAAATATATAAAAAAAATTGTTGTTTGTCTTAATAAATTGGGCAAATGAAAAATACAGTGGTTAAATTTAAAAAAAAAATTCTATTGCTCTGTTTTAAAAAATGTTATAGGAAATGTCAATAATTATCGATACCGAACAATATGAAACATATACGTTATGCACGTTTTTATAGACAGTTATTTGCATTGAAAATTTAATGTGCTGCGTTATTTTGCTCATTGCGCCCTCCTGTGGCCTCGGGAGACAAGCCAAAAGTTTCCTTAAGACTTATTTAATCTGCATATAAAACATAAGAAAGGATATATTTGTTTAAATTTAACTTTGTGTTTGACTGTTAAAAAATATATTAAAAAAATTGTTGTTTGTCTTAATAAATTGGGCAAATGAAAAATACAGTGGTTAAATTAAAAAAAAAATTTCTATTGCTCTGTTTTAAAAAATGTTATAGGAAATGTCAATAATTATCGATACCGAACAATATGACACATATATCGTTGATACATTTTTTAGCTATATCGCCCAGCCCTAGTTTCTCTTATGCACTTCAGCAACTGCATTCAGTGTAACCTCGTTTGTCATCGCGGTGAAATGCTATGGAATTTTCGTCGCTGCCTGTTGCTGTGCTCTCGCTTTATCACAAGCAATGACCCGCACAGTAAGTGTGTTAAATGTATGGGTTTGTCTCGCACGCGCAGCTTTTTTAAAGGCACTTCAAACTGTAAATTTTGTGATAATCTCTGTCTCAAAACTCTTCGCGTGAGGCTCACGGTTTTTGAGAAGGAGTCATCCGCTTTCCCCCATCGCATGCTCCGGAGGCTGCTGAGGCCCTCTGTGAATCTGTGGTCTGGGGTTTGGATGTGGAGCTCGAGGCTATAGAGCAGGGGTGGCGAACTCCGGTCCTGGAGAGCCGCAGCCCTGCAGAGTTCAGCTCCAACCCTAAATAAAACTCACCTGCCTGTAGCTTCCTAGTAACCGTTCAGACCTTGATTTGCTTGTTCAGGTGTGTTTGATTAGGGTTGAAGCAAAACTCTGCAGGGCTGCGGCTCTCCAGGACCGACATTCGCCAACCCTGCTATAGAGAGTGAAAAGATGGGCCTCACCCTTTCTCTCCCTCTCTCACCTGAGCGCTCTCGCATGGATTCGCTGGTGGAGTTTGTTCACGATTATTTATGTCCCAGCTCGGAGGCATGCAAGACTGTTTCCTTCGGGTTAGATGACATTTTGTACACCGCGGTGTCTGACTCGGAGGATTTCAGGCCTGCGTCAGTCGATGCTCTTTACTGAGCTAGTGGACATGTTAGTGCATGCTACTGAAAAACGTAAAGGGGTCATATGATGCGATTTCAATCTATCCTTTCTCTTTGGAGTGTTACAAGCTCTTGGTGCATAAAGAAGATCTGTAAAGTTGCAAAGACTAAAGTCTCAAATCCAAAGAGATATTCTTTATAAAATTTAAGAGTCAACCACGCC
>NW_015637126.1:406558-496790 GCF_001515625.1 Sinocyclocheilus rhinocerous
TTGTTGTTTCTCCGATCACAAATGCAGACATGGTTTTATGTTTACGCGGCGCGATACGCAACGCAACGCGTATAAAGACAGTATAAGTCATTATAATCTGTAATTATGTCCCCACTGGATGCAACAAATGCCTCGTTTGTAATGGGTTTTATTGGTTTTGTCTGGTCGTGCCGGGAGATGGCATCACAGTATGTTAAGGGATGTAACATTTCCGTCACACGCTTGAGGTATTCAGCCAATCACAACGCACTGGATAGCTGGCCAGTAAGCGTACACCTCGCTTTTCAGACCGATGAGCTTTGTAAATATCGACGCGTTTCAGAAAGGCGGGGCATAGAGGAGCAACAATAATGTACATTATGTGGAAAATAATGTGTTTTTTTAACCTTAAACCGCATAAACACATTGCATTATACCAAATACACAACATAATGTTCTTTTTAGCAACGTCATATGACCCCTTTAATATTGAGTGGCCAGACAAAGCATGTGAGTCCCAGTCCTCTAAGCTGGACGAGCGCTTCTTGAGTGGCCCTAATTCTCGTCCCGCATGAAGAAAGCTGCCATTTTTCAGTGATCTGCATCATCACAAAAGCTCCAGATCCTGGAAGCAGCCTATCTTTGCTTGCCTTACTAACACGGCGGCCGTTGACTTCACCTGTTCATTCTGTTTCGATGCAGGCCCGTTTGGCTCCTGCTCAGATATCAAAATGTGTTTGACCCACTTAAAGCTAGGCCATCATGTTTCGGTGAGCACATGTTGCAGACTCCTGAGTCTCGTGGCAGCGGCCTCTCCTGTGCTGCCCCTGGGACTGCTTCATATGAGGCCATTTCTGTGGTGGATGAAGTTCAAAGGAGTTTGTTTGTCGTGGCCGGCCCTCCGCCTCCTAAGAGTGTTGTGCAGTTGCAGATTCTGACCCTTAAGGTGATGCTCCTGTTGCCGTTGGATTCTATCAAACGCGTAGGGGATTTGCAGGCTCTCTCTGTTAGCAAGTCATGCATGGAATTTGCTACAGGCCTTGTTAAGGTATTCCTACGGCCCATATCCGGTTATGTCCCCAAGGTCTTGTCCACGCCATTTCGCTCACAGGTGGTTCACTGTCTTCCTCCTTTTGCTTCTGTTGCTTTTGCTCCGCCCTGTTCGAGCATTGAAGCTCTATGTGGACCGCTATAGCCAATGGCACAAGTCCTCCCATTTGTTGGTGTGTTTTGTTGCTGGCCTCCGAGGGCTCACCACATCAAAACATAGGATTTCTCATTGGGTAAGGGATTCTATCTCGCTTGTGTTTGAGGTGCAAGGTCTGTCTTCACCGCTAGGTATTTGAGCTCATTCTACCAGGAGTCTTGCTTCCTCTCCAGCTCTTTTCAGAGGAGTTGCCCTGGAGGATATCTGTGTGGCGGCAGGATGGTCCTCTCCTCACACTTTTATCAGGTTTTATAGCTTGGATTTAGATGCATCGGGCCAGATATGGCAGTGCTTAGCTTGGTGGGTGTGGTATATCGTTCCCATTGCATTATAGCTACACAGCGTTAAGTGAACCTACGAAAGAGAATGTCTTGGGTTACTCACGTAACCCAGCTTCTCTGAATAGGGAATGAGACGCTGCATTCACTGCCAGGCTCCTCGCGTTGCCGACAGGACTTCTTTGGCAGGAAATCTAAGGAGCGGAGGGCATTTCACCATCAGCCGACTAATTTCACATGTGCATTGCTTTTTCTCCATGTTTCAAATTTCTTTAATCTTACCAGTTAAAGGTGTTCAGTCCAGGCATGTGCTCTATTTTTTTGTCCAAAACCTTTTTGATTGGCAGACACTGGGCGACCACCTTCAGCATAATAGCGATTTTCAACCACACAATGAGCCTCTATTTGGACTTTTACTAATTTACAGGCTATGCATGTGTTTGATCTTCTCAGACCTGTCTTCATAATTATGCTCATACGTACACAGACACTCATACTCATTAATGCGGCTCATTATTCCTCCTCCCAGTTCAGTGATTTTCTGGCCACTGTCATAATAGTGATTTGTGGACTCAGATTGTACACTAGCAGCTGCTGATCTATAAGCTTTCACTACACTGTAAATTCTTGCAGAATCAACAGCACTTGGAGTTCTTTCACCAGTGTATCCTGTCCATCTTTTCAGTCACAGCTCTGCAACTGCCAAAGAAATTACATTTCAGCTAAGTTGACCGTTTTTAGGCTTAATTGAATGTAATGAGACAAAACAAAAGACTATGAATCAGAGCAATTACTAATTAACATCTGACTCACTGACTAAATGTGTGTGGTTTTTAGGTACAGACACACATTCACAAATAGGTTTTATTATAATAAATTGTATTTTAATTAAAACTTTAGAATACAAAACAGTGTTGTTGGTATATAGAAGCTGCGAAACACTGTAGGAAACATTACATATATTTTGTTCATGACAGTCCATCTGATTCAGCTAGATTTAGATACTTGTTTTGTCTGTTGCCCCGTGATAATGTAAATACATCATCATTGATTGTTTGTTTTTCTGACTTACTGGTCTTGCTTCCCTCTGACCTCTGTGTCAGTCTCCTGTTATGAAATGAAAGAAGAGTTAGAGCTGGACCAGGGGGAGTCTTTGCATAGGCTTCATCTGTGGACACTCATCCGTCTTCAATACAGGGAATAGCGTTTGAACACTAATGATCCTCCTCCTGCTTTACTGTCTGGTCCTGGAGACCCAGTGGAAAAGCACACACTTACACACGCACACTCAATTGGGTCTGACAGCAGCCCATCTTTTGAAACACGCATGCATAGCCTCTTTGATCTGTGTGCTTTTGGCCCTGAGTTGGATCTCTGTAGTGTTTGCTTGGTCTTGCTCTTAAAGAATATGTTTCTGCTTTCATCCCTGAAGATATTCATACTCTTGCCTTATGTCAATTGATGGACAGATGCTTGAAGTCAATAACTGATATTGTAATTTTATCCCATATTTGTATTTTGAGATTAATTCAAGTAACTTTGAATATAAAAATGTGCCTGAATTTGACATAACACACAAATTTTTTTAGCACTCACTTCTGTTATTTATGCTCTTTATTAGTGGTGTTTTCTGAAGTCGAATCGGTCTTGTTTGTATAGTGCCTAGCAACCTCCTAGCAATGCCCTAGCAACCATTCAGAACACTAGCAGTTGAACACTCTGGCATTGTGTTGGTGAGTTTTGAACAGCCAAGTACCACTCACATTTTCTTCAGAAAATATAAAAACCTGTAATTGTTAAGCAGTGTATTTGTGAAAAGCAATTTATTTTTGACTGCACAGCCAGTGACAGATGAGACAAATGAACCTGAAGAAAAAGAAATTGCCTCGTTGCCTGACTGTCTGTGATATTGGTGTGTCAGATCAAATGTTATGAAGTTAATTCAGATAGCCATCTTGTACAAAAACACAAAGACTGCATTCTCATAATACAGAGATGATCAAACAAGCGTAAATGTTCGTGTTGATGACAGCAGTACAGAAACTTATAGTCAGCTCATTACTAGTGATGCTGCTTACACCTGTGCGATGCAGTTTTTCATTAATTGTGACTATTGCTTGGTTAATTTGTGTCATTAGTCTTTCTTTGTCTAAGGTAGTTGCTCACTGAGGACTGCAGTGGTCCCAAAATTTATTTGGACATTGATTCCGCAATTAAAAATGTATGAATGTGATGAATTGCTTATGCTCCTCTATTATACGTCTCTTTGGATAAAACCATCCGCTAAATGTATGAAGTAGGGCTACACAATTATCGTATTTTAATCATGACGATTTCTGCTTCTCTTGATTAAGCATAATCATTGTGATATTGCCCTGCTGATTATTTATCATGAAAACATTTTTTTTGTGACATTTACATTATCTATAACAAGGCTAGCTTTCATGGTTGCCAGATGTCAAGAGTCTAAATCTCTCAAAGCTTTATCCATAAATAGATACATTTTCCATCAAGTGTTTATTTAATGTTCCTCACCTGGCAACCATGCACACGTTCTCTCTCTGCACTGCAAAAAAAAGCGTTCACAATCTGAAAACACAGACAATCATGTACATCAATTATTCCATCTGCTGCTGCCAGCAGCTTAGGTATCACTCTTGGCTCTTATATTAGACACTATTATTAAACTCTCTAAAGCTGCATTCCTTCAACTCCGTCGTATTGCCAGACTCCGTCCCTATGTCAGCCTAAAAGATGCTGAATCATTAGTACATGCATTTATCCAGTCTGTGTTCCTTCCGCCACTAAATTTGTGTACAAACCTTCTCAGTGATAAATCCAAACATGAATCTTGACTATATTGTTTGCGATATTGTGGTTGCTGAATAAATGCACATACACAACCTCTGTTCTACAATTCAAAGTAAAACAAAATTTGGAATGATTGAAATTAATATTAGAAATTTCACTGTTTTTGCTTTTGAAAGAAAGCTAAACATTTTTACAAGTTTGTTATTGTTATGTGTTAATATAAATTATAAATATATCAGGAAACTAAATGAAGTAAAATAAACCCAGTGTATGAGTTGACAGTGTCTTTGATTTGTGCTTACATGAAAGTGCAATCATCCTGATGAAATGTAAAAAGAAATTTCAATAATTCATAATTGTGGTTTATATTGAGGAAATCTGAGTGATTTATATTTTGAGCAAAATAATCATGATTATCAGTTAAATTATTATTGTGCAACCCTATTATAAATGTTAATGTAATGAATGTCTTTGCATTAAATAACAAAATATCAGACCTAGAGGCATTGGCTAAGAAATGATGCAGTCTTCACTTATCTTTGTCATTTCAAAGGGATAATTCATTCAAAAAATGAAAAATCTTGGAATTCTTGGATCATTGTAACATGTGAAAACGCTGTCAGATCCTGTTCTAGATCCAAACAACACCTCAATCCTCACTCAGTCCTTCCTTCTGCTGTTTCCTTCCACTCGTTCATTACTGTGCACTGTATTTGCTTTTTCTCTCATCATGACTCTCATGACTCTCATTTATCACTTACAAGAGTTTTTCAGCTGATCACTTTTTCCCAAATAGAAACTGCACTATTGATGCACATGTCAGGTTGGGCTTGTTACATAATAATCAGAGGAATGCCATTCAGTGCGTGTGTGCGTGGTTTCTCGTACTTCCTCTCTGAATTATGCAATCGCTTGTTGAAGTGTTCTCTTTTCACTCGGCTTTCAAACACCACTTCAAATCAATAAAATAAAAGTTGTTCAAACCACTCAATCCGTAAAGAGTTCACTTGAATGTTATTGGCACATGCAAAAAGAGCTCATTCAAGTTTTAATATGTGTTTTATTTGTTTTGGCAACTCTCTGTTAGTATTCTTTCATTAGATTTGCACTTGCTCTGGCAGGGTGTGAGGAAGTTCCTTCCTTGTTTTCATGTGTTGCAGTTTTGCATGCTACCTATAGGTTTTCTAACTTCAGGTTTTTATGTCTACCTTAGCGCCACTGAACTCCGTTTCCCTCTCGTCAGCCTCACTGGACCAAAGTCCTGTCAGTCACAGCTATGGGTCTGTTTACTCAACCCTCTCTCCCTCCCCCTGTTCTTTCAGGCATCTGCATGAACTGCCAAGGCAACACTGAAGGACCCAGCTGTGAGAAGTGCAGGTATAATTTCTACCGAAGTCCCAGTTCTCCCATGACAGAGCCCTGTGTCCCCTGCCCATGCTCCAGTGTCACCTCCACAGGCAGCTGTAAGCTCGGTGAGTCCTTCCCACATGCATGCCAGGCTAGTGTAGCTGACGTTAGCATAGCCTGCTAACTTTATTATTGAGCTCTTATTGGCCACTGCTGTAGGAAATTCAGAGGAGATTTCCACATCTGGGATATGTGGAGTACCCCCTCTCATCTGTTTTGGATTATGTGTCTTGCATCATTCTGGCCAACCGCCTGCTGTCTGAATTTCTGGGTGGGTGGACTTTTAATAGAAGAGAGGTTTATTTTAAGTGAAAGTGAAACTGGAAACTTTTTTTTCTCCTCTCTGGGCCTCCACTCTGAACAAAACCCTCACAGGATATGTTTATGAAGTACTGTAAAGGCGAGAACGGATGGGAGTGTTTCTTGTTTCTTATTCAGAAGTGTTTTGATCAGTCCCACAGTGCTCTGTCTCTCTGTCTCATGGCTTATTCACCATGTGTTTGTGTGGAATTGCGTGATATTGTTTTGTGAAGGGGTTTCTGGATTTGCTGACAGCAGCAATGTTCTTGTAGCCTTGCAAGCTGATGTAAGGTAGGACCTGACAACGGATAAATACCACATAGACCAGCAAAAGGGCAGGTGGGTGTTGTTCAGTGTTCCCAGATATTACAGTAGGGTAGATCACAAATGTAGCCACACAGTGTAGCTGCTGTTTTTTGTGTAACAGGAGAAACATTATAACATGCACTAAAGGAATTATAGTCGCAATCTTCTTTTTTTTTTCAAAAATAAAAAATAAAATAAAGATGATACTCCACTTTATAAAAATTCAAACTAAGAAAAGTTTTGTTTTTTGGGGGGTTGTATTTTTAATACTCTACCACTTAAAATTTTGGGGTGAGTCTCTTTTCCTCACCAAGGCTGCATTATTTGATCAAAAATACACTAAAAACAGTATAACAATAATGTGAACTATGATTACAATGTAAAATAACTGTTTTCTATTTTAATATATTTTAAAATGTCATTTATTTCTGTTATGGCAAAGCTACATTTTCAACAGTCATTACTCCAGTCTTCAGTGCCACATGATCCTTCAGAAATAATTATAATATGCTGATTTAATGCTAAAGAAACATTTCTTATAAAACAGTTTATAAGACAGCATATATTTGAAACAGAAATTTTTAATAATAATATGTAATTTTAATAATAATTTGTAAATTTTTGTATTTTGTATTTTTTTATATTTTGTAATAAACAGTGTAAGCAAAAAGTCTTTGCTGTCACTTTTGATCAATTAAATTCAAATACATACTTGTTAAATAAAAGCGTTAATTTCTTCAAATAATTAAAAAAAATCTTACTGCCCCAAACCTTTAAAATGATGTGTATTTATATTTGATTTATTACATGTAAAAACAAAAATGAACATTTTATGAAATTACGAAGTACAACACGTTAACTGTATGGCTACATATCTTTTTTTTTTTGTTTTGTTTGTTTGGTAATGTCGATTAGCCACTTTTTTTAAATCAGAAGTGACTATTTTCACAAAGCCAAGCACCTGTAATCATCAGCACCTTGATTAAAGGGGTCATATGATGCTGCAAAAAAGAACATTATTTTGTGTATTTGGTGTAACGAAATGTGTTTATGCGGTTTAAAGTTCAAAAAACACATTATTTTCCACATACTGTACATTATTGTTTCTCCTCTATGCCCCGCCTTTTTGAAACGCGTCGATTTTTACAAAGCTCATCGATCTGAAAAAGCGAGGTGTGCTGTGATTGGCCAGCTATCCAGTGTGTTGTGATTGGCCGAATACCTCAAGCGTGAGACGGAAATGTTACGCCCCTCACATACTGTTGATGCCGTGTCCGGCCGGAGCGACGAGACAAAAACATTAATACCCATTACAAACGAGGCATTTGTTGCATCCAGTGGGGACATACCGTATTGTCCCGAATATAAGACAATGTTTTTTTCTTGGAAATACATCTGAAAAAACGCGGTCGTCTTATATTCAGGGTCTAGACTTTGACATGTCAATAATACACCCACAACAATAGATGGCGCCAAATATGCATAAAACGAATGTGCCATGAAATACCTAATGTAATGCGTGTTGTAAAGATCGCAAGTAAAACAAAAGAAGCAGAAAACCTTACAGCTGCATGAGTCGTGACTGTCACGTTAACCAAACTCCCTTTGTGATTGGAAAAATTGAAATCGCATCATATGACCCCTTTAACACTTTCTGCCATCTATACCAGGTAACCGCCATACTCACAGTCACCTGCTCTGGGATTTGAGGCATCTGGTCTTATTTGTGGTGTGGGTTTTGCAGGCCTTGACAGTCTTTTCATCTGGCTCTCGATAATGATGGTCATAAAACTAATCTGGGGGGTAAACTGCTTTTCAGGCACAACGGTTATCTAATATGGTAAGCGCGAATTAATCTTTTGCCTTTCCAAGATTCACCCTCACCCTGAACTGTCATTTGAAAAACATACAGTAATATCTAACCATTCATATTTGCATAACTACCATTGTCTTATTCCATTTAATAGAAGTACGGATGTGTAAACACTTTCATCTTAGTTCTTGGTGTGTATTTAGCATTGCAACTGCGTTTGCAATTGGAGAGCACATATATTTTTCTTCTTGATGCTTTCTTAATCAAGTTATACACTAGAAAATGCATATATGTTTTATAATTGTCAGTTGGTTGCCAGTTATATTTATGCAAATGCTGCCAACTGATGCACATCAGCATAACTCAAGGCACATCTGTGTGATAGAAGCTGTATTAGGCTCTTATATGTGATTTAAGAGCAAGCTAACATGCATGCCCAGAGCTCTTTCTATCTCTCCCCCTGATCCGGCATTTCTGCTGTTGATTTGGAGGAACAACTGATAAACAGCATTTTGAGATTATACATAGTCTTCCAAAACTTAGCTAATGAATAATTAATGTGGCTTGACTCCTCAATCGAAAAGTAAGGACTCCTGACATAATATATAATGAGAAAAGTCTGCATAAAAGAGAGAGTATTCATCATCATGCCTGTATTCGAAAAGCGGCCCACACTCAAATGGGAACTACAGGTTCAGCCTTTGAGGATTAGTGATTATGGTAATGGAATGCTAATAACCAGCACAGTCAGGACAGCGGCTGATTGGACGACAGACCTTATTTTATTCTGCCCATAAATCCCTGATGCAGCCTGATGAGGTACAGGGGAGCACATGAGTGTTAAATGAATTCCGCATTTACTCATCAAGGCCACACTTTTATTAACAAAACTCCCTGAAGAGATGAGTGTACCGTCAGCCGGCCTCTAGATTACACTTGGACGTCTCTATAGAGCTAACTGGGGATGCTATGTTTTACTGGGATCTAAACAATGGAAATAAATCATAATGTCAAAGCACCAACAAGAGGATGGAAGTGATTAATTCACACATGTGCTGCGGTAAAGGTCACTCAGCACAAGAGCAGAGCACATGGCTTAGATCATTAACTTTACATCCTGCACTGCACCATGGGAGGTATTAGCTCTGCTGCTGTGATTGAAAGGTTGCTGGTTCAAGTCTCAGTATCTGAGAGACTGATGTAGCTCTAGGTGGGTTGCAGGTTGCACCCGTTTGCACGCTTCCTGTTCTACTGTAGCTGTGTTTTAAAATAAGAAACTGCTACTGTATAACCCCTGAGTGCCAGTGCCATAACCCAAATAAAAGATAAACCTTTTAACCTGTGGCTTGGCGAGCCTTATACTGCTCTTTTAGGATTTAAGTGATGGATCAAAGCCAGAATGGTTCTTTATCAAGTTTTTATCTGACGTTTTAATTGCTCTGATAATAAAAGATGTGCCCTTAGCATAAGTGTAATTAACACTACATATTTTTGGTCTGGGATGGTGTGATGTCACTATTCAAAAGATCAAATTTAAAGCACAGTCATGAAATATAACACCCAATATTCAGTATTAGTGAGAGCATGGAAACAGCAGACCGCTCATAACACAACTCCTGTTTGACTTATGTAGTCCAGTTTTAGTCACTGGTGCTCAGGGACTTTTTTTCTCTCTTCCTCTAATTGTGTCCGTGGTCATCTACAGTCTGGATGCATCCCTCAGCACTCACAGCCAGAAGCTCTTTGCTTAGATCTAACAGCAAACTCTAACACCAATGTTGAGAGTTGAGTGTAAATATGCTAGTTTGTTTCATTCAAATTGTGCCGCATACAGTATAGTATTTAAAAGTACTGTGTTTTTTGTGTAAGGCAGTCCGCCATAGAAAATTCCACTAACGAAATACAAAATACTGTGCATAGATACAGAATTAACACCATCCTCAGAAAGAGAAGAAATTAATAAATGCTATACAAAAGATTTATTTCAAATAAATGCTGGGGTTTTTTATTCATCAAGAAATCCTGGAAGAAATCTATCACTGTTTTCATGAAAATGAGTAGCACAGCTATGTTTAACTGTGATTACAAGAAATGTTGAACATCAAATCAGCATATTAAAATGGTTTCTGAAGGATCATGTGATACTGAAGACAGGCTGGCTGCTGAAAATTCAGCTTTGCATCGCAGGAATAAATTACATTTTAAAATATAATCAAATAGAAAACTATTTAACTAACATTTAACTAAAAATTATATTAAATTGTAATACTGCAAAATGAGTATAAAAGACTTATTTTCCTATTAAAAAAGTCTTAGCAACTCCAAACTTTTTAACAGCAGTGTATATTGGTTAAAATCATACTAATAATTTTTTGTTTGTGTAATGTAAGCTTATGTGTGTATGTAAGCTTAAAGGGGTCATAGGATGCCCATTTTCCACAAGATATGATTCTTTGGGGTCTTAATGAAAAGTCTATAACATAGTTTGGTTAAAATTTCTCAATGGTAGTGTAAAAAACACCTTTTTTACCCTGTAGAAAGTAAGTTCTCTGAAAGTTTTGTTAAAAGGTTTTTTTTTCTTTTCTCATGCGTGAAACAGAGGATGCGCGATCTATCGCCAGATTCACACATAGGCTATCCTACTGCGTGAACCTGTGCGCTTTCGTTTCGACAGCCATATATCACTCAAACAGATTCTAGGAGCATGCTGTCGCGCAACTCCCGTCTCTTCAACTAAAATGCCTCGCTCATGGATGTGTGAATCCGCTACAGAGCGTCAGCCTTGCGCTTTCACGTTGTACTTTGCAGCCATTGGCAATCAAGAAAGGGGCAAAGTGTAAACGAGTGAGTTTGTAAGTTTTATTTTCAGTTCAAATCCTCACAAAACTATATGTAGCTATATACAGTGCTTAACAAATTTATTAGACCGCCCGTCAAAAACTTGTTTAAAACTAAAAATTGTGTTATCATTGGGCAAATAACAAACTGAAACAACTAAATAGTCTTTATTCACACATAATAACCAAAAACTAATAAACCAAAAAATATAAATAGGCTGTTTTATTTTTATTTTGTATGGCCTCCTTTGCCTTGATAAGAGGCCAAAGGATTTGGCCTCATAGATCGTACACATACTGGTGGATTAACCATTACAGAAACATAACAATGCTAATTTTGGTAATCACCTACTTAGTTTAGGGCAGCTGTGGCACAAACCTATTGGGTGGTGGCCTAATCAATTTGTTAAGCTCTGTATATGTAATTGCAAACAAGACCATACACTCATTGTTGCATTTCTGAAAACACCCTTTTTACACAAGGGAGTAAAACATTAGAAAATGTGTTTGTAAATTAAATATAAATGAATGAAAAATGAGCTGTGGACAACAATGACTCTAAAAAGATTATCCACTCTTTCTTTTTTTCTCCCAAAACAAATGTAATCTAAATGATCACTTGAAGCACATTTCATTCATTCATTCATTTTTTTAATATAATTATTTTTTGTGTGGTGGGGGGGGGCACTCTAGGTGTCGTTGCCCAGGGGCACCAAAGAGTCTTAATCCGCCACTGGGTGGTTGTGTACACGCACTGCCAACACACATTTCAGTTCAAACAACTTGTAAAAGTGCATGCAGCATCCTATGACCCCTTTAAGTATGTTTATGTTAGCTAGCTTTATTAGTAAAGTAAGCTCCATTTTTAGACTAAATTCTTTTAATGCTTCAGACTTTTTTTACTCTTAAATTTAGGCCATAACTTTATTTATAATACAGTATGACCCTGAGTGCCCAAAAGTTTCTATAAAATGGCTACTACGTAATGATTCATAAGTAAATAAATAAATAAATGATTTAAGGACACATTTTCATTGTATAGTCCCTGGCATAGAAAATATGGATAATGGCCTTGATGGGTGCAGTGATATACACATTAGATAGGTGTCATACAGCAGCCATTGTGTCTTGTAGTTCCGCTGGAATGCTGTATTGACCCCTTCTGCAGTATCTGAAGCATCTGTTTTTTAAGTTTGATGAACGTTTCCATCTGCATCAGGGAAAAAAAAAGATTTTGAAATTGCTTTTCTGAATTCAAGTCTTGTACAGCAAACACTCTGAAGACAGTGATTTAATCTCTATAAATGGCTGGATTTGCTCGCTTCAGTAATTCTTTGTTTGTCCATGTAGCACTGTCTGAATTAACAAATGTATGCTGTCTCAGTGACTGAGTGAAAGCAATTGTCCTGAACAGTGAACAAGTCATTATTAGTACCTCCTATTGTTACCGTGACATGGCCTTGACACTTTCTGTTGTGAATTGTTAAATCAAAAACACACACATGATTTGGTGAGACCCTGTAAGTGGAGCAAAATTGACAGGCGCAGATGAAGCTCTCACATCTGCCATTATAAATTAATGTAGTTGTTGTAGTGCTTATTGTTTGATGAACTAGGTGGATGATTTTTTGAAATGTGGAATTATTCAACTCTCTTGTGACAGCTCCGGGATCCTGCCAGTCTTAATCTATCAATACTGTACATATTTAACCATATTGTGTTCCTTGGTTTAATTAGGTTGTTTTTGCAGGTCTCTCCTACAGAGTGTCTCATGAATATGTAAATACCGTTGTAAATGTCTGTTCCAAAGCAGCTGTCAGTCATTATTTGTCAGGTTTCATGGGAAACAAAGCCATTGTTTGATCTGCCTGAAGTTTGGAGGGGCTTTAGAAGGTAGATGTAACAGAACATTAAATGAAAAAATCTATTATTTCAATTATTTATATCAGTTGAAAGATACCTCCATTCACACCTCTCTGAATATTTTCTTGAATATCTCAAAAGTAATCTCTTAATGTTCTGTGTATTTCACTATAGTTTATATATTTTTTGCATGTATGTAGTTAGGACGTTTGTTGTCATTTCTTCAATCAATACTTTTATTTAGCAAGGACACGTTAAACTGATCTAAATGACAGTAAAGACAAAAGATTTCTATTTCAAATAAATAATGTTCTTTGGAACTTTCTGTTCATTAATGAATACTGAAAAAAAGTGTATTACAAAAATATTAAGCAGCGCAACTGTTTTCAACCTTGATAATAATAAGAAATAATTTTTGAGCACCAAATCAGCATATTAGAATGATTTCTGAAGGATTATGTGACACTGCTGAAAATTGAGCTTTGCCATTTTAAAATATTTTAAAATATAATAAAGTTATTTTAAATTGTAATAATATTTTACAATATTACTGTTTTTGCTGTATTTTTGATTAAATACAGCCTTGTTGATCATAAGAGATTTTAATCAAAAATATTTAAAAAAATCTTCCGACCACAAACCTTTTGAGTGGTGTGTGTGTATTATATTATTTGTCACAAGCTTATGGCATCATCCAAGACTCCCTCCCCCAAGTTACTCTGTAGACGTCTCACTTATTTTAAGGCAGAACACTGCTAAAAGCTGCACAGTCTAAAGCTAGCTGCACATTCATGTAGAATTCAACTGGCATGTGTGTAGTGTAGATATTCATTCAATCATTCTCAATTGAGTTTCCTTCAGCAATTTGTAATGTCTTTTTTCTTTACAAGTGGCATCTTTTGAACAGAATCTCTCTGCTCTCCTTGCCAATGCTAGATTTCCTTAGTGAAATGCATGTTTGATTTGTATATGCTGGCTGAATTTGCATTGGAAATGACCTAGCATTGGTTGGCTTGTTATCATGCAGTGTCAGTTGCTATAATTTTGATGAAGTCGCCTGCTTTATTCCACCAGAGCTTCAGCTTTGATTCAGCAGTCTGTTAAAAGTCTGCTATTTGCCACTGCTGTTTTCTTTATGGCCAGTATTAAAACATGAAAATATAAGACAAGAAACCTTCATATTTACATATCTAATATAGAGAGCAGAAGAGTAATTTGTCCCCTTACTCTGCATTATGTTTACTGTACATTTAAGTTTGTTAAATGTACAGTAAACATTATATATTATATTATGGTACATTATATACTTTTTATTCTTCACTGTATCTTCTGTATTTCTTTCATTTGTGGGTTTTTTTGTTCTTGGTGGTCAGGAAGTGTGAAAACTCTTGGAATGACTGTAGCGCGTGAGCATGTCCATACCTGTTTGAGCTTGTGCATCAAATGTTGCGTGTGTCTGTGTGTGTATGCTTGTGACGCTGAAAAAGCAACTAGGTAAAAGTCACCACACTACAGAAGCTTCTGCCAGCAATACAATTATGAGATGGTTAAACATTGACTAGCCTCATTTCAGACATTATTGTCACGAGTCCGAGTCACAGCTACACGAGGAAGCATTTCTTTTGTGTCGCCAGAAATCTTTGTATGCTTTAATGTGTTGGGGACATTTTTTGCTGCCGCCAAAAGAAGTGGGAAACGGCTTTTTGGAATAAACACATACAGGTGAGACCAAACAAAAGAAGTCTTTGTGTGTCTCTGTGTGTGTTTACATTGATTTTACTCTGACTACCAACAGCTCAAGAGGTCTGTTTTTTTCTGTTTCTCTTTGTTCTTTCATTCTCTTGTTCATTTAATTTGTGTGAATGTTCCTAATTCTGTATAGCAGTAATCGTTTTAAGTTCAAAGAGCTCAGAGGAGCTCAAGCTCTTTGTCCCTACGTGATTTTTTTTACTGTCGTGGTGATATGTATGTAAATGGGCTCTTTTCTGCCTCTGTCTCTCTCCATCCTTTCGTTGTGTCATTATCTTACCATGATGGTTATTGCCTTTATGCTTGAGAAATGTGGAAAATTGGTCTTTCTAGTGTAGTATTCACTGGGTGTACATCACTGCCTGGAGGTTTGTGTTTTATATCCTGCTGTCGGCCATATGCAGTTGCTGAGTCTGGGCAAATGAAGATAGGAGGGTCATCGAGCCCCCTGATTCACTGCCCCTCTCCGTATGTAACATAAAAATTGCCTCTCTGCTAGATATATTTGAATCACAGCAGGTCTCTCTCTCTCTCTCTCTTCTTGTATGGCTCAACATGGTTTGTGCTTTAACTGTCCCTTTCTTCTTTCCTCCTCCTCCTCCTCCTCCTCAGTTCCTCTTTCTCGCTTTCCTTTTATTTTACCTCTGCTTCATTGGGCCAGGTTATAAAATCGATTATTTCTTCTAGTTTTGAACTAATGTATTTTTCCATCTATATTGGGATGAGCTCAGTATTTTAATTTTTTTATTTAGTTTTGTTTTTGTTTTTTTGAGCTTTTTATGGAGGGATAGATTGCCTTTGATGACTTTTGTACTGATGTCCGTATTTGTTATTGTTTAGAAATGCACTGGTTAAAAGAAGGACTATCAATGATCGCAAGGCCATCCTGTCATTCAAAATGTTGTACAATACTAATTAAACGTTTTCTTTTAAAGAAATGAATACTTTTATTCTGCAATGATACATTAAATTGATCATTTATAATTTTACAAAATATGACCAACGAAAATGCTGCTCTTTTTAAACTTTCTATTCATCAAAGAATCCCGGAAAAATATGCTCTAAAAGAGCAACCTCCAAATCTCCCCAAAAATTCAGTGAAGAAAATGCAAAAAAGTTTACAGATTGTGTCTGGGCCTGCCAATTAGTTCTGAGAGAGAGAGAGAAGCACATTTGGTTGAGGCTGCTGTGCTCATTAAATTATTTTTAAAAGTGCCTCTTTTGGATCATCTCTACGTTTTTCTCCACAGAAAGTAATCACTTTATATGAGCAGTAGGTGACAACTAATTTCCTTAGTGTCAGACACCGAAATGTCCCACAATGTGATACTGCTCTTGAAAATAATCTGTCAGTTGCATTGTAATTGCAAGTACTTTAGAAAACACATACAATGAATGCACTATAAATTTCTCAGTAGTTCCTCAGTACTTTCCCAGCAGTCATATAATCATCATGCTGATTTTATGAGTTATTTAGTTGCAAGCAGTTTAATTGCAGTGGCAGGTCGCACTGTATGTCTACTTTCAGTATCCACCCTTCATGTGACATTTCTGTCCTATGAATATAGAACAGTTAAAAGTTCATTAACATTTTTGTGTTCTTAACTGCACTAGAAATGGAAAAATTACATTTACAGTATGCATTCATCACATTATCTTGTGGACAACTGGCAAATGTGAAATTTCTCAAATATTTTATATTCTTTTTTCAGTCTTTGATGTGACAAACATCAGTCATGTTATCAGACAAAAGAAAGATGTTTATCTGCAGTATGTGTCATCCTCAAGAAAAGCAGGTTTTGAAGCAAATGTGCTTTTGACTTTAGGCAGTAGTTTGTGTGTGTGTGTGTGTGTGTGTGTGTGTGTGTGTGTGTGTGCATGGAAGAGTGTCTTCACATTTTTTTAATTTAAGCTCAAGAAAACATCAGCCCTTTTCATAGGCCGGATTTGCCTGTTGTTTGATTTCTTGGTCTGCAATCAAATGCAAAAGAAAGAAAATCTTACCTAACACATTTACAAAATGATTGGAGGTTAAAAGTTCATCTGACTGTAACTGAATACAGCCTAGTATAAACAAAGACCTCAGTTTCCCTTCAGGCTGTCCTCAACATCCTTAAAAGATTCTGCCATCTGGTGGCCAAATGAAACAAAGTCTGGGTCTTCAAATGCCTTTGTCATAGCAGAAGCCCTTTGGTTATTTCAGTGAAAATTTCCTCTACTGTACTAAGATATTTTAATAAGCTCTTGTCTGGTTACTAATTCATCCTGTTTTGACAGAGTGAATCTAATCTATAACCTTAAACGTTCTTTTTGTCTATATGTGTTTAGACTCAAGTGGCCAGCCTTTCTGTGTCCAGTGCAAGCCAGAGTACCAGGGTCCCAACTGTGAGCAGTGTAGTGATGGCTTCTACAACGCCGACAGCATCTGCCTTCCCTGTAACTGCAGCGGGAACGGAGACCCCCGCATATCCCCTCGGATCTGTCACCCGGACACGGGCCACTGCCTGAGCTGCATCAACAACACTACGGGGCTGCACTGCGAGCGCTGCACAGAGGGCTTTACAGGGGACGCACTCGCCAGGAACTGCACTCCTACAGGTGAGAGCCTACAGTAGTAAAACCTCTAGTGATTTTTGGCTGCAGTCGGGTAAATTAGGGCTGTGCCCATAGGCGGAGGGTGAACCAACTCCAGGGTAAGGCTAAAAGCAGCCAAATGTATTAAACATCATAAACCCGTCTTTTTAGGCAAGGACCAGACATGGGTGTCATGTAGGCTAAAAATTTTTTTAATGGGACTGAATTTGTATTTAACGTGATTACAATTTAATAAAAACGTTAGAAATTGATAATTATATAACGTTTCCTTTCCACGGGTATTCAAATAGTGAATAAATTATATATAGAAAGTGACATTATCACTAACATTGATCTATCGCGAGTTTAAGCACTCTCAAAAAAACAAAACTATCGTTATAATCACTGAAACTGTATACACTGTGAAATGAATCTCTTACTTACATTGTACGTCCATCTGCGCTTTGTTGTTTATGATGAGAGAATTCGCAAGAGTACGGAATTCAGTCAGCAAACGTGCGCGCGCACTCAACAAAACTGATCTGTTTCAACGATGACTCATCTGAACGCCTCTGATTGGCCATTGCATTCCTAAGCTCAACAGAATTGTGTGTGATTGGTTAAAAACTGTAAAAACGCCTAAAATGAAATACGGTGCAACATGAGCAGAACTTAATTTAATGCCACAATCGACACTATTCATATTCACTTTGTTAGCAACAGACGTAATAGATTTAATTTGTTTGTGCAGGGGCATTTTTGTCCAATTTAGTGGCATTTTTGCCCCAAGTCCCAGTGGCCAGGGGAAGGCTAAGCCTTACACACGCTCCGCCTATGGCTGTGCCGATACAATCATTTATTGATATATTTATTTTTTGTTCACATTATTGCATCTGTATTTCCCATTCTTTTTTATTATGCTCATTCATGCCATTTTCAACAGTTCAATTAAAGCTGTAACTCTGAAACCATCATTTGTCTTTGCAGTTAGAGCTGCTTCAGTTCTAAAAAAAAGTGAAGAGAATCAGTTGAGAGAGGTTGAAACTGATCCCACAGGTTAACTCTTTCTCGTGGACACCCTGAATCGCTTTCTCATGCATTTGGTGTAGTTTCAGTTGTGATTTACTTGTATTGCAACATATTAAATGCATCACATTGATGTTATCCAGCCCTACAGGATAGATTGTGTGAACAGGAAGGACCTGAACTTTATATATTAATATATTTAAGCAACTATTTTAAGAGGTGACTGAAAAGTGCTTACGTGTTTTGTGACTGTGGTTTTCAGAGAGGGGAAGAGAGGGTGTGTTGTAGAATGACTAATCCCAGATCAGTGTTCTGACTCACAACATCCGTCTGTACAATGCTGATTTTATCAGTGGCGTACTGTAAAGAGGACAGATCATACATTCCCACAGGCAGGCTGACTCGGGTTGCCAAACAGTGAGCTTGGACCCCAGGGTGAATATATGAAAGCGAGAGGAAGAAGAAAAAAGTCAGCCAAATCCACACTCTCTTTTCGTAAATCTTTCCACTCAGCCAACAATAATAAATTGTTATTTTCCCTTTCGGCCTGTCTGAGCTCTGCTCCAGCCATGTTGCCGCTCACTGATGACGTCCCATTATAGAGGTACACTAATGGTGCTCCAAAAGGCAACATATTAACTTTCCAACAATGGCTGAAATATCTCTGATAAAGTGTTTCCCATAATGACAGTGTTGTAGTTGTGTTGTTGTTGTGTTGTTATTGTTAACAAAAAAAAAAAACTAAAACTTTTCAGTTTTTGGTAATTGAAATACCAGCTGTAATAAAATAAAATATAAATATACGAAAAACTTTATTCTTAAAATTAATTAGAATTGTTGCCTTGGCAACTAACTGAAATAACTAAAAGTACTAAATGTGCTAAAATGTCCAAAATTAAAACTAAAAATAAAACCTATATAAGAAAAATTTTTTTAATAAAAATGACAAAAACATGTAAAAAAAAAAAAAAATTTTAACATGAACTAAAATTGAAATATGAAAATATAAAAATTAAAGCTAATTCAAAATATTAATAAATACTATAATAGTATATAAATAATACTAAAATAACACTGCATGATGAATCTTACATGTTTTGTGAGGTAGGTTTTCAGTCTTTATGTACACTGCGTATGGTCTGACATTGTCTGTTCTACTGAACAGATGGAATCGCTCCTGCCTGTGAACCTTCTACCAGTGTGCAGCATCTGTTCTCTACATTACACTAGATCAGGGATCCACATGGGACTGTTTTGCTGCTCTCACTTTTCATTCCCTTCCTCTTACTTTGTTTCTTCTCTTCCTATACTCTCTTTTTTGCTCTATTTTTTACTCTATCAATATTAAAAGCATTACAATGCTTTTAATATTTTTTTCCCTGGGATTCTTTGATAAATGGAAAGTTTAAAAAGAACAGCATTTATATTAGAAATCTTTTGTAACATTATAAATATCTTTAGTGCCACTTTTGATCTATTTAAATATTGTGTGTGTGTGTGTGTGTGAGTGTGTGTGTGTGTGTGCGCGTGTGTGTGAAAGAAATGTATTTAATTAAACATCATTTGGAATCTAGACAGTAATGACACCAATTTTTTTAACAAACCTTAGGTACATAAAATTTGCTTTGTTTCGAGATCATGATTACTTGCAGTTCAGTGATAACTGTCAGTTCGGTAAGTGAGTCAGAAGTTTAGTCAGACTTATTCAAAAAAGTAACTTGCTAGTTTTTTTTGTTTGTTTGTTTTTTTAATGATTCATTAAAAGAACCAAGTCATTTGTTTATAAATCAGACTAGAATTTTGAATTTTAACTAGAATTTAGTTTTCTGCATGCAGCCCACAAACACACCTCATTTTCTTACTATGTCATGGTACACAGTCTTTTTTCTCATTGCATTCAATAAACACTGTAAACTCACATTCACAACTTATATTCAGCAGAGGTACAGGAATATCACTGGAAGGTCACTGGAGTTTAATGCATAATTTCATTCATTTGGATATGTTGTATTTTATTAGATGTGTATTGTCTCAAACTGTCCTTCTCTCTCTCTTGCCCTGTCCATAGTCGTCCACACTACTCCTTCAACCACTACCCACTGGTTTCACTACACCACCATGAGCTCCAGCCCCAATGCTACAGCACAGTTCACCACCTTCTCCACAACTTTGCTGAGCAGCCTGGGCAGCTCCACCCCCAACACCACCACCACCACCACAGTGACTCCGGTCCCGTGGAACCAGTTCAACATCATTGTCCTGGCCGTCATCATCATAGTTGCTATTGCTCTCTTGGCAGTGGTAGGTGGTGTGTACACTTACAGAGAATATCAGAACCGCAAGCTGAACGCCCCATTCTGGACCATCGAGCTGAAGGAGGACAACATTAGCTTCAGCAGCTATCATGACTGCATTCCGAACGCAGATGTATCAGGGCTTTTAGAAGATGAAGTTAGTGACATGGGCAATGGACAACTTGCTTTAACCGGTCCTGGTAATTTGTATAAGGTGTAACTGATGTTCCATCACAGAAACTGGGCTGCTACGTCAGTGCTGGCCCGACGCTGGGCAGATTGTGGACCTGTGGATATGTTGACCCCTGATTTATTTTTTCATTTTAGGCTGATGAACAAAGGACAAGGTATTCCCATTGGACATAATGCAAACACTCACACAAGCACTCCAGAGCCAGAAGACAAAGTAATGAATGAGGAACATGAGCAGTGCATCTAACTGAAAAGCCAAGTTAAACATCCTGCCTTGTTGAAGGCCTTGGCCAACTCACAGCTGAAACATGTTGTCTTGCTTTGAAGAAGGAGAAGAGATGCAGAGACTATTTCACTAATGTGTGACTAGACAATGAAGTATGTCTGATTGAGTATTAATACAGTGACTGTGAGACATGCATGATGTTTCATCACATATGGATAGATCAATCAAATGCATCTGCTTATTAACATTATTAGCATACTTGCAGTTACATCCATTCACACTTTCCCTTTGTAAATGCTGTTTTAAATGGACAGAGTGGACATTAGTTTTCATCAAACTCAGGATGGATATCGTTTTGTTTTTTTCTTTGTGTGTTCACACCGTTTTAGTGTCGTTTGTTACATGCTATTACATGTGCAGGACTTTAGGGGGCACCGTTACACTGGACCTGGCATACAGAGCATGCCTGTGTATTATGCAATGGAAATATATAATACTAAATGGCACATGGCTGCTGAATGACTTCTGCATTCAATTGCATTTATTTTGGCAGACACTTCCTTGCCGAAGCAAATTGCAAGAAGGGATGATTTGTTTTTATCAGGCCAGAGGATCTGTGTGTCAGTTTCAGATGGAGAGAGCCTGACTAATTCTAGTCACAATTTCACAGCGGTAAAGCGGATTGTGAAGACCATTTCATGGTGTATGGAACTGTACTTGTTTTATTTATTTTTCAGAAATTTTCTCCTCAATCCGCTTTTCCTTCATGACTTAACACCGGGCATCAGTTCAATGGTGCCATGCCTTGTTGTGTGGACTTGACACAACTTGTCTGACTGGGAGAGTTTAAGTTTTGGTTTATTCATTTGAACGAACCTCTCTCTCAGCTTGATGGTTTAGGGTCAGTTTACGTGAGTCACAGAGGAGGGGAACAAATATGATCAGATGAGCAATAATGCCTGTTGGATCTAACAGCCGTACTGGACAGTAATTAATCACTGCCATTTGTGTAGCACAGGCTAAAACAAGTTGAGCAAACGGTTCAGTGATGAATAAGTGCACATGTTTGAGTGCGTGGGTGTTGAGCGTGGTAATCTAATATATTATTATTATTATTGGAGTTGGATAAAAGAGTACAAAATGCCATGTCAGTCAGTAAAAGACAAATAAAAGGGTGTGTGTGTGTATGAATGAGTCTGTTTTTTATAGGCGATGACCTGAACTTGAAGACAAGAGCAATAGTTCATCTGTGATTGTATCTCAAATGACTTTTGGGATATCTACTTTTAGCTCCCTCCCCACTTCCACCATCCCAAAGCTGTCTTTATCCGAGGTGTGTTGGTACAAAACGATGTAAATATTAGATGTACAGAATGGTTGTCATGAGGAGGTTGCTATTGTATTGGTACATATGGCGATGAGTCTTGTTTCTGTGACCAGCATACTGGTGCGCACACATAGAGGCTGACGTCGTAATGGTGTCTTAATCTCACATTGTATGCATTGTGCAGTATGCATGGTGCACCATATTCACAACTAACTCTGTGAAAGATTTCAATAAAAGTCACTTTTCCTATAATATGTGATTTCATCATTATTATTATTATTATTTCATTGTATTTCATGCACTAGTTTTAGCCACTGGACTGCACCAGTTTCCTGACCGTCTGGTTCATACTGCACACAAAACTACAAAGCACTAGTGAAAATAGCGAGTTTCAGTTGAATAAAATTTACGTTACATTTCATGAATTCACTGAGGACTTTTGTGAAAAAGTATTAAGTTGTATTTGAGCCACTGTGGATGCTAACATTTTTAATATTTATTTGTTACTAGGTAAATTGTGGACACAGTGACCCATTTCAATTGTATGGAAACAAGTATTGTTTTGTTTTCTATAGGGGTCAGACACACCTCAGATTTAGGCCAGAGGTCATGATGTTTTTTAATAATTATTTGATTTAATAATAATTATAATTCATGGAGCTATTGTTTAATAATTCCATGAATTAGTTGTACATTTCAAACATCTTCATTATTCATCATAACCTAAAGTCCAATTGTCCAAACTCATTTTGGACAGATTGACTGAATTCCTAGTCTACTGCTATTATGACATCCCTTCAACTAAAAATACAGACCTGTAAACAATTTGTAGAATTATATTGTGTAATTCAGATTCATTTTACATATTCTGCCAAACTAAGATGACATCCTCCTCATTATGTACACCCCAAAGTCATCTCTAAATGTGTTACAATTTAGCAGTAAACCCTGTTCCTATGTACGTCAATATGTTTACTTCAGTTTTCAGTGTTCCTTTAGTGAGACTGCAAATATCAAACAAAGGTTAAAACATGACTCCTTTTTTACATGTACAGTCAACTATATCGCTCAGATCAGTTTCTTTTTTTCTGTTCAGTATAATCATCACTTTCATCTACAGACCATGTGGTTCTGCTGGCATCATCTGTGTAAGAATCGTGATGGCAGGAGAAATCAAGTAAGTGCCTGACTTCAAATGTTTTGCTTTTTTGTAACACGTTTTAACATCTTGCAACACATGATTTCAAATATTTATAGCCCTCCTCCCTTACATAGCACATGAAGCTGCTTGAGGCAATTATTTTGAGTTTGAGTAATATGCTGATGTGTGACATATTTTCCATGGCTGAGCTATATAAACTGTTATGCTCTTGTATGATTTTGTCCATTTCTATTGAGCAAAAATGGTTAGTAATAAGTGCCACAAAGGGATTTTTGAATTTAGAAGCCCACGCACAACTCCTAGATTTCCCAACATTACTGAGTCATATAGCCATCTTCTTTTATAGTTCTAATGTACAAAGTGCATGATTGTTCACAAACACTGAATGACACAATTTCCATATCGAGACTTTTCTGGCTGCTGTTGATTTTGAGAAGTGAGGTGAACAATTTGCTTTGCTTAATCCTGAAAAACAATCCAGTGGAGAATAGCTATAAAAGCCCCCCACCCACTTAAATGTTCTCATCTTTAATTTGTACCCTTCTTAAAGGTCAGAGGTAGATAGCTGGGGAGTATTCCTGCAATCGCCCACACCTTCTGGGTATCCATTAAGGGGTCATACTAACAAATATCACAGAATCTGAGTCACTTTTTTAAGTCATACTAAGTACATACTTTCATTTCATTCATTTTTACTTTCATTCAGAAATGCTTTTCAAAGCAAATACAAAGCATCCTCCTGAAACAATTGAAGGTCTATAAATAAGCAAAAAAGTTATATTCATATTATTATTTTTTATACTTTGTTGGCTTATTTATTTACTCTTGCCATGAATTAAAATAATAGAACCTAGAATTATGGTAGCCGTTCGCATAAAACCTGGTCAAGACCGAGCAAAAGCCTCTGAGAGCTCGGCAGTGGGCGGGACTAATGTGCAAAATTGTAATCTCATTGGCTAGTCCTCAACTTTCACTGTCCACGTTTTGATCACAGCAAATCACTACCTGATATAGGACGAAAGCTTTGACTGTTGTAAATTAATGTTGTTAAATACTAACAGATAAAGCATTTTACATGTAAGTAGCTTTTAGCATGTTCTTAAACCCTGACCTCATTATTGTTAGTTATTTTTCACAGAAACCATGTTTAAGGGAGAAATTAACTTTTGAAACCATAAAAGAGGTGTTATTGTACACATTACTCCACCCCTGCATTTGTCACCTGCTCCCTCGTATAAAAACGACTTGAAGTGTCATACAGAAATATGATGATTATGTTGATTTTGTTTGCGATATTGTAAACACAATGCAGACTTGCTGTGGGAGTGATTCAAAACACGACTGATTTTCACTTATCTCCCGTCCCAGTTAACACTGCATTTTTCCATTTTGCTAATGGAGAGCATTTCAAGTGGAAACTAACTGTTGTAGTAGTGAGAGTCTTTCATATGTCTCTCTTGCCTACCTGGAAATACTGTTGCCATGACACAGAGATGTTGAGGTTCTTGTCAAGATCATCCCTCAATCCCACAAACCCGGCAGTGACATTGGAAATAAATTGTTTATGAGAATTATTTGAATATCTAACTCAGATATTGGCAGAATGTGATCCAAATGGGTAATGCAAAGCTAGCCAACACAGCCTCCCTGCTCGAATTCTGAGCTTTATCAGTCCTAGTTAATAAATAAAGATCATCATTCTCAGATTGTTCTTTAAAATCAAATAAGTCAGTTACTTCGCTCAAGTAACTGACTTAGTGAATCATTATTGCAGATCAAAAATCCCGAGACATTTAAATTAATCTGAGCACATGATGCCGGAAATCAACAGCACTTAGCCAATCGAGTGCTGACGAGTGGAATCTGATGTCATTGTGGCATCACTGAGCCATGTAGACCTTCTAAATGGAAGACATTTGCGGGCATTTTCTTTTACTTACTTTGATATCATCTGGGAAACTGCCCTCTTTTGGAAATGTAACTTATGAGTTCTGTAAATAGAGTAACCGATAAAAATGAGTCATATAAAAATATATATGTGTGTATATAACTGGAAAAACATAATCTGTGTCTGAATCAACAGTGAGATGCTCACAAACAGACTGAATGTCCCTAAAGCGCCCAGCAAAATCTAAACATGCACAGTGCGTGAAGATTTTTGCTGATGCTTCTGCTAACACCCACACCCAATGGGAGCACTCGTATATACATGTGGTGACCTTGTTTGCATGATTGATTACTGATATGACTTCCAGTCAACGTTGTGGGAAAATACCAGATGGGTGGTCTCTAAAGTACTTGTGGTCTATATGCTCTCTAAGGAATAGTTCACCTAAAAATTAAAATTCTGTCACCATTTATGTTGTTTCAAACCTGTGGCGCACTTTATTCTGCAGAACACAAAAGGAGAAATTCTGAGGAATGTCTTGGTCAGTGGTTTCTGTGCAGTGACAATGGTGATGGAGATTGAAAAAGGATGCAAAATCACTTTTGAGTTCTTCTTAAGGCATGTGATGGCTTTGTGTGGGGAACAGTTGAAATTGAAGTTGTCTGATAATAGGGACTTTAAACAACAGTAGCTGATGGAATGACAACAGCATTCTGCAAAACGTTCTATTAAAGGAGTAGTTCACTTCCAGGATGAAAATTCTGTCATCATTTATTCATCCTCCACTTGTTCCAACCCTGAATGAGCTTCTTTCTTCTGTTGAACACAAAAGAAGATATTTTGAAAAATTTTAGTATCCGAACAGTTGATGGGCAAAATACTATGGAAGTCAATGGTGCCCATCAACTGTTCGTTGAAAATACTAAAAATTTTCAAAATATCTTCTTTTGTGTTCAACAGAAGAAAGAAGCTCATTCAGGTTTGGAACAAGTGGAGGATGAGTAAATGATGACAGAATTTTCATTCTGGAAGTGAACTAATTTAATTACAGTCGCCGCTGCTGTTGCATAATCTGTGATTATTCACCTTTATTTGTATAGCGCTTTATACAATACTGATTGTGTTAAAGCAGCTTTACAGTGTCAAACAGGAAAATAGTTTGTCAATAATACAAGAAGATAATAACAAAGTCATTTTTCCAGCTAAAGCCAGTTCATAAATTAAATCATTAAATGATTCAATGAGTTTAAATTCAGAACCATGAATGAATCATTCAGAACAGTTTGATAAAAAAAAAATCACTAAAAGATCTGATTCAAACAAATTATTACTTCACAAACCAGCTGCATCTTTAACAATCCTCACACACAATAGCAGATGGCCGTTCTGGAGGATGTGAGATTTATATGCACAAGTAGACTACTTTGTTACTTTTACAGTGATTATTACAGCCTTTTGAGACTTAATATCTTCATTCACCCTCAAAGAGATTCTCCAAAAATTCTCCTTTTGATATTTATCTAGGTTTGTAATGACATGAGGGTGAGAAAATGATGACAGAATTTTCATTTCTGCACTCTAAAAAATTCTGGGTTCTTTTTTTTTAACACAAATGCTGGGTTGAGCCTTTTGGGTCTTTTTTTTTTCTTCAGTGTTTGGGTAGTTTTTGTGTTACCCGGCTCCTGGGTCAGACATAACCAATGTTTGGGTAGTTTTTGTGTTACTCCTGGGTCCTGGGTCAGACGCAGTGGTGGAAAGAGTACTGAAAAAATATACTCAAGTAAAAGTACCATTACCTTCCAAAAAATGTAGTGTGAGTAGAGTAAAAGTACTTGTCCAATAAACTACTTGAGTAAGAGTAAAAGAGTAGCCTATTTAAAAGTACTCCTGAGTATTGAGTAGTGAGTACTGAGCTGTGGATTCTACCCCCTCATAATAAACGCTGTATACCGCAATTTATACATTTAAAAAACGTTGTACATTCTGTAATTCACATTATCTTATTTGTCATAAAGAATGAAGAGTATCTATCATCCAGCAGTTTTAATTTTAATGGCCAACTCTTTAAAATACATCAAAACAGCACGGAAACAGTAATCAGCTGAAGAAAAGATGAAAGTATTGTATAAAATGGATTAAAAAAAATTAAATTAAAAAAAACGTTTATTAACGAGCTGCAGTTTTATTACATCAAGCGCTGGCACAGATGCAGTATATTAACGCCACGGGTCATCAATAAGGTGCGGATTGGTCCTCAATTTGTGTTTCCAACACACTTGTTAACAGCGCGCATCACGTGCTTAAACTCATCAAAAGTCAACAAGTTCAACAACGACTTATCCAAGTGCATGATAAACAGTTGGCGGTTAAAGTTTTCTAAATTCTATGAACAATTTGATTTGACGAAAGTCACGAGACCTATTACTATCTCTATCGAATCACGTTGATGGATAAAAAATAAAATTAAAATAAGCATGTAACAACCACAAACGGAGGAAAATAGCAGAGTAAAAGTACCGATACATCACTTAAAATGTACTCAAGTAAAAGTACACAATTTTTAAACTACTCAAAAAAAGTACAATTACTGATAAAAACTACTTAATTACTGTAACGCGAGTATTTGTAATTCGTTACTTCACACCCCTGGTCAGACTTAACCCAGCGGTTGAGTTATTAATCGCAGGGATTTTGCGTCCTCTTCAGGACAGAGCAGTTCTAAACGCCATCGAATTGATGCATTTCTTCTGTAAAATACAGGTTTGTGTACATTTTATTTTATCTATAAAATCATTACTGTGCTGTATATCGTTCAATTTAATGCAAAGCATCATACAGGCACGCGATGTGAATCACCTAAACGAGAGTCGAGTCGGTCTTTTCGCGTGATGGAAAAGCCTGATGCTTTGCATAAAATAAATGATTTTATTTATAAAGATACAGAATATAAATACTTTGGATGTTAAAATATGTCCTCAGAGCTGTTTACTGTTTGTTATGGGCAAGACAGTCACAGCATGTTTCTATGAGTGAAACGCAGGGTGGCAGTCCTTTAGTAAAAAAGTAAAAATTAAGCTAGTATTATAGTAAAAATTAATCAACCTAATATGCTGGATTAAATAAACAACCCAATTTGCTGGGTAAAATTAACCCAACATGTGTTCTGTCCTATATGTAACCAGCCCTTGGGTTAAAAACAACCCAAACTGGGTTGTTTTTAACCCAGTGTTTTTAGAGTGTGGGTGAGCTGTGCCTTTAAGAGTTATTTTTCACTGTCACTTGTGTCAGGACCTTTTAAGATTAAAGATTTGAATTTCTGTGTCTTACAAAAATGATATCATTTCAGAACTGACATAAGGGAAAGTTTCACTGTCCTCCATACACCAACCATGTCACCTTATTTTGGTAGATTTAGGGGTTTTTTTAGGTTTACCTTAATTTTTTTTTTTTTTTAGGTTTACCTTATTTTGGTAGTTTGGTTATTGACTCTCCAGACAGGTAATCTGATAAAAGAGTGAAATTACAAACAGTGCTATTAACTCAAATGAAACAAGATGTTGGTTTAGATTACAACAAGAAATCAGTGAAATGCATGAAAGCATGCTTTGCATAGTGAAAGCTATGAGTTTTCTGTTACCATGATCGCATCCACCCTCATCTCACCCACAGGTGATGCGGAGTTAATAGCGCACCGATGAACGCGTGGGAGAGACTCCTATCTCATTACGTTCGACAACTTCATCCGGTACAAGAGGCATTACTTGTTTGAGACTGTAGTTATTTCAACTTCTTGAGAAGCAGGCATGGATACAGCGCGGGCAGCTAGGACGCATATTATCTGGACATCGATAGCTTTGGTCTTTATTTTAATCGCATCGTGCTTGGCATATGTTTTCATGTCGAAGGTAAATATAAGTCGATCTACAGCCTTAGAATTTCAGATTCTTTATCTGGCTAGATATTATTTTGGACAATAAAATTACCCCGTGTTCAGGATTCTGTGGGACACTTTGAAGAATAACTCAGCGATTGATTTCGTTGAATAAAAGTCTAGTAAGACAGTTTACCATTCTAGCAAGCATGCGGTTTTAATATTTTTATGAAAAAGAGAAAAAAAGGGTCCGATCCTCAGTTCACACACAGGGCAGATAAACACTTCCTTGTTTTCCATCTTAGAGCTTTCTCCAGCATTTTATATCTATGGATAGCTAATTCATGGATCAAGTTGCAGAGGGCGTGTTTGTAAACAACGAATGGGTGCATTTATGCGTATTTACGTAGGCTCTGCTTCTGTGCAATCTAGGCTACTCTAGGAATATGCATGACAGTGACATGTCTTACTGTAACTTCAACAGGTGCCTGGATGCCAAAGAATAAACATCGTGAATGGTAAGTTATACCTAAATATTTCCTCATAATTACAGTACTTATTGTGTATTTTGTCAGCGACTATTGGCGGAATGTATTTCCCTTTTTACTAAATTACATTGCTCCTTAAGCCTTTTGTTTATAATCTATGGGAGAAAAACACTGCGTTTATATTCTAAGTGTATCTTTTAGCCTGTATATAGTGTGCATCATCAGTAAGGTAGGCTGTATATTGAGTTTGTTCTATTTATGTCACTGTATCAGTCCATTCAGTCACGTCAAGCGTTTTAGAAAGTCCCTGTGGAGGGCGCGATCTGTTGAGGGTGCAAGTGGCAACGGTCATTTGGCGCAAAACGAAAGATCTAAACTTAAGAATTTGTAATAATTTTTGATGTATATAAAAAAGAGCTACATAAAAAGATACTTTAAGAATACTGTTGCTATGGTAACCTCCTCAGCGAACGCGACTCCTGTTCGCGAGCGTCTTTTATACGCTCTGATAACTTGTAATTTGAATTCTGTCGTTACTAAATAAAGCGTTCGAAACACCTGTTAGAACATATATAACGTGTAGGCTATATTAAGACAAAAAATAAAAATAAAAAACTCCATCCCATTGGTTTGACATCAATAACCACTTAAACAATTTGTTTACATGAAAACTGAGCATGATTTAAACATAACTGATCATGATTTACTGTGAGTTTTGTAGTCAACTAAATAAACAATAAAAGTTGATACGAACCTAAACTAACATAAAAAGAAAGGCCACTGTAAAAGGTAGAAAGGTTCTGAAAGCTCTTACTATTTGAAGAATCTCCATTCTAGTTGATTGCAGTTTAACGGTAGTATAATAACTGTGGTTACTGTAATGGTAATGGTAACACACTCTAATGGTAACATTCTGTATAACTGAGACAGTTTTTGTTGCGCGTGTGTTTGTGGGAGTCTGCTGTGAGAATGTTTTGGGTGGGGAGCCAAGCTGTCTCGCTGTGTTTTTGTGTAAATGCATTTTTGTGGTCTGCTTCATCACATTTTCCTGTACAGCTGTGAATTGCACGTTTAGTCATACAACAAGTTTTGTTGTTGTCACTTTTAATCAACATTTGCTCAGTGGTGGCAAACTTGGAGATATTTACAGATCTTTTTCTTTCTGACAGTCTCTGAAAGTACAGAAATGATGTTCAGACATCAAGTCTCTCAAGAACACTGGCTTCTAAAAGGTGATTAGCCACAAATTTGTTTCTAAATATATTTATGAAAGATAGCCTATTGGTTTGATATTGGTAGAAAGAAAGAAAATGGTTTCACAAAGTCCACATTTCACATTAAAAACGATATTATATTACTATTGCATAACTTAATGTAAACCTCTGTGATTCTATAATGAGAATTCTTGCTACATGTTTATCTTCTTCAAGCTCAGAGTTACAGTCAGGCAGATCATCGTTTGATCTGGGAAGATGAGTGGCTGGGATACAGGGATGAGAGTGAGAGTATTCTGGACCAGACCAACATGTGGATGGTCATTCGAGAGAAAGGTGTCTACCTGGTCTACATACAAGCTAACTTCATTCTAAAGCCACAGAAGAATAACAGTTCTACTGTAGAACTCAAAATTGTAGTGGATTTCAGTTATGATGGGACGAAGGAGGTGTTTTCAGCTGCACATGACACTCAGGTGGTGAGTGACAACTCGTTTCCAGACGCAAAGCTCAACACTTTCCTTCTGATGAAAATGCAGTCAACAAGCCAGTTATCAGTGAGAGTATTTCCAAGTCATTTGGTGAACTACCAACCCAGACCCTTCTCCACCTTTATCACTATCATAAAATGGGCAGACGACTGGTAGACTGTTGCATATATTGCAGAAGTGATTGGCTTTCCAGGTGAAAACCATATCCATCTCCAATTTTTACAATGACGGTTGTTCTTATATTCTTATTAGCTTTAAATGTGACATTTTGAGTGGACGCGGTCTCAAGATCAGCTGCTAGAACACCTGAGATTTTCCAGCTGTTGTACTAGGAAATGCTCGCTGACATTAACAAGGATTGCGTGGGGGGTTGTGATACTTTCTTGGTGTTTTTTCTTCTTTCTTTCGAAATATCAAGATCACATCTCATGATCTTCTCAGAAGCATGACACATTTTCCTCTCAACAGATATATGAGTTAGGTTTGTTTTGTTTCAGTTTTTTTATGAGTCAAGACCAAAAAGGGCATGATGTACTGTTTATGAGCACTGACTTTGAAGATTCTCATGTATTACTTACATAAAAGATGTCATAACTGCCTGCAAACATTGTTTTACAAAACAGTAGTAAGCTAATTCTGAGCAAGTGGGTATTTCTTTAGTGAAATGCATCTTCCTGTATATATAATCATGCAGTATTTTAATTATCGACAGCTGAATGTAAACACCTCTTAACACCCTATCTTTGTCCAGCATCAGTGTTTGATATAAATGCTCATTGTGTCAAATGCTAAGGCTATGGAGCAATATTTTATTGTGTAAATTTGCGCTTCTTTTTTAAGACAAGAAATCAGCATTTTATTTTGTCAAAGTTCTTGAAATGTGGTGCCAGTTTTTAGCTGTAAGCAGATTCATCCAGCCACAGAAGCAATTATTTGTTTATGAATGTGATGGAAATGTTTTCTGATGGAGGTGGTGAATGTCTAGGGGTGGTAGTGGTGATGTTTTTTTCACATAAAAAAATACCACTAGTTACACTAATCCAATCAGTCAAGCAAGCCGTATGAATCTGAACAACATCAGCTGTTTTAATGAGACAGTGGAGTGTTTTTCTTTTCCAGCGAGTGTGAAAGTTTCTTTTCCAAACCCAGTATTTTTTTCTGTCAGGAAAATACCATTTATGATGATTCATACTTTTTTGTATTCAGATGACCCAAACCAGCTGGCGGAATCTAAAGAAGATATTTAAAATAAGAGAGTAAATGTAATGCTTTTTTTTTCTCTCTCTCTCTGTATGACAGTTTTGTTCTTTCACCGCTAAGCCCTTATACATGTTATAACTAAAAAGGTAATTGTTCACGCTGAGTGATTTCAATTGACTACTTTTTTTTACTGTTCTCAAATATGCAAACAATATTATATTTATGTCATTTTAATATTTTTATTTAAACTAATAATTATAAATAAAGCAATGTGTTTTCCCTCTGCATGCCTCATATTCTTTAAGTTAATTTCTGTATATTTTATTGTTTTGTTCAACTTGTAAAGTTGTTTGTGATCGATGTTTAATAAATGAATGGCTACAAAAATGTCACAAACAGAATGCCTTATGTTACTGTTATCTGAGCTTTAAGCTTTTCAGTCTTTTCTGACCAGACAATGTTTTATTTTGACTTGTTTCCTAGGTAAAAAGTACAGAAAAGAAAACATTCAAGTTCAAATAAAAAGTACAAAATATCAGTTGTTTAATGAGTTCTACATTTTGTACTTGGGTAGAATGGCAAAATAAATCTTATAAAAAATAAAATACCTTTAATAAAAAAAATGTATAGACTATTTATTCAGAGAGAGAACAAAATGGTTGATGTCTGTCAAACTGTTAGTGTTGTGTTCCTTGCAGAACCAGAACAGCATAACCATAAACCCACATTACATTGTAGGAGATTTTTGTCTGACAACCTAATGAGAATTTACAAAATATCTAATGGTTGTAATTAGTTTTGTTTCTTTATTTGTTTACAGCCATCAACTGACATTCTGTTCTGGGAACCAAAAACGTTTAGTTGGGTGATTCTCAATGTAACATCTGGATGCTGAACAAGGAGGTGTATATAGTTCCTGAAGTTAAGCGTATGAGAAGGGCGGATTAGTTGATGTAGGCCTAGATGTAGCGGTACGTACTGCCCCCTTGTGGCAGAGACTTTATATCTGACGGAAAAAAGGTGAGTCAAGTCTGAAGTTACAGGGTTTCAGTTGAGTCATGTTGTGAATTTAAGCTTCAAGGTGTTGCTAATGAAGAACTTATGAATGAATAAATCACGTTTTTGTAACTGCCCTGACTGAGTAAATAAATAACCTTACCTTACACAAAGGCACTCAGGTTCGCTTCCAAAGGCAGGGTGAACTTGGAGACATGGACCACAAAAATAAAGACAATCACTTTATTAAAGAATACAAAAATTAAAACAAACATTTCCGGGCGTGGCACCTCTACTGTATATAAACTGAATAAATAATAAACTAAATGTGTTCAGCATTCGGCAACAAATATTTTTCGGATTTTCTTGACAATTTTAAATCATAAAGTGCGCAGGATATATTAAAATTCATCGCAAGCTTCGGCAGGCAAGTGCAAGAGGTCCTCGCTGCAGCCTGACAAACTCGGCAAGTGGGGCAGTCGTGCCGGTGTTCTCCCGAACTCAACAGCGCCCCACAAAGTGGCAGTCGTGCCGGTGTTCTCCCGAACTCAACAGCGCCCCACAAATTTTACAATGTAAATCTGTGGTGAAAAGTGGAACTGCAGCACGCTCTAATTGAGAGCCATTTGGGCAGTTTTGACTGCCCCGCTTATTTTCACGTTACCTTATCTCGCTCCAGACCAAGACGATATCAGTCAGCTTCAGCTATATGTGTCTGCATCAGGTCAGTAAGTAGCTGGCATGTCTGTTTTTCCTATGTGGAGTAGTGTTTTAAATTAATGAAAGTGTTAATCCTGAAGTTTAAATGTGCTCACGAAAAAAGCCTTTATATAGTTCTGTTGTGTTGGTTTTATGTTCGTTTTGAGATGAGACATGATATTCGTTTCCTCACTTAAATTCATCAACAACTTGTAACATTCTAAATAAACATTCGAAGACAAAATTAAGGCAATAAGTCTATAGAATTCTGTGTGTGTGTGTGTGTGTGTGTGTGTACTTCGAACCTGTCAATCAACATTAGCTTGCCGCCCACTGGCTGAATAACGCAAGGACATTAGATCTCTGCCAAAAGTGTGTGCATGTTTTAGACTATAAAGCCTATAAACTTTCTTGAGTTTATTATAAACTAGCACTACGACCGAACCAGAATCTGACCCACCTAAATTTACAGTCAGGAGCTGTGCTACTGAACATTACATTAATTCCACACAAGGTCTCAAATTACCAGTGGTGGAGGTAACGAATTACAACTACTCACGTTACTGTAATTAAGTAGTTTTTTTTTCTTTCTGAAGAGTATGTGTGGCAGTCAGTCACCGCACCGGTGTGGATATTTACTGTATTTCGCAATCACAGATTCTAGCCTACGTCTTGGAATATGACCCAAATAAGAATTTTCACTGTATATTGCCATTTGAACAGGTAACAAGTCTGTTCAAATTTGTTCTGACCAACTGAGGAAAAAAAGCATTACCATAAATCTCACTACCAATGGTGATTAAATCTAAAGATCGGTTAGCTCATATCACATCAAACCATTCAAATTATTATTATTGTTATACTTTATTCTCAAATGATTAATGTTAACAACATCAGCATTGGTGACTATGAGTATAGTGTGTACAGGTGCATCTCAATAAATTAGAAGTACAAATTTTCAGTACTCTTTCCACCACTGCAAATTACAAAGAAACAACACCGAATAATACAGACACAATAACAATATATAAATAAAGAGGAAGATGGCCAGCAGAGGTCCTCAGACCCACCCAACTTATGATTGGTAGTGTGCGCGAGAGAGTTTGATAGTGTGTGTGAACAGGGTGCGAACTACGGGGGAGCTAGGGGCAGCTCGGCTCCCCTTAATAAGACATGGGCTCCCCTGAAAACGTGATTTGTGAAATTTTGGGGGGGTCTCAAAAAATATTGACAATGTGTTATTTTGACATGCAATTTCAGTTTTGTGTAATGTGATCATCGTGGATTATTATGTGTAAAATTGCAAAAATATAATTCATTCATGCGACATTGTAAGCCCTCTTTTGAGGCACGCACAAGCGCACGACCCCCCCCCGTTATAAAAAAAACCAAGTGGGCTCCCCCACTTGCGCACGAACCCCCCCCATCCCCCATCAAACTCTCTAGTGTGCGCGAGAGAGTTTGATAGTGCATGTGAAAGCTTTGATAGCATGTGAGAGACGGTATAGTAGTGAATGAGAGAGTGTTTGATAGTGCGTATGAAAGCTTTGATAGTGTGTGAAAGACCTTATAGTAGTGTATGAGAGAGAGTTTGATAGTGTGTGCGCGAGTAAAGTTTGAATAATGTCTTGAACGGCCTCTCATACTTCTCAATGTAGTAAATGATGTTCAAGAGTTCCAGATGTCAAAATAAGACTTTATTGGACAAAGCAACAAAGCCAAGATGACGGTCACCGCATCTGAGTTTTTGTCTGACCCGACATCCATTCTTATACCTTATTCTTATCAGTCTTTTAAACCAAAAATTGGTAGCTCGGTCTCTGATTGTTACTCCACTAGTTTTGCTACACTCATTCTTACTCATCCTGGTATACTTTCTAATTGTGGACTCCTGCTAATTTGAACCATTCTCCTAAGGATGTTTTATTAACAAAGTTCGGGAGGAGCTCGTCAGATACTTAGCCTAATTAACACAAGTGGAGCGCACTCAAGTTAATCAACACCAATAGGTATAAATACAGCTGACTTACCTGTATCCATTGATGGTTTATCAGCATTCCTCCACCACCCCATCTCCTCACTTCGAGTCCTTACTACACTTATACGGGGGGGTACTCTAGGTTCGCGAGCTCTGAGCCCTTCCCCGGACAGCACGCCAAATATGCATTACCATACAGCAGCTAATTATATGTAAGTGTGAACTCGTGAAATACTTTTTATCTCATCTTCCCCCTGGATGCAGGCGTCTTCATGGGCCATCCTGATATACTTTCTAACTGTGAACTCATGCTAGCTTGAACCATTCTCCCAATACTTATCTCACCCTCACTTTGGACACAGGTGTCCTCAGGCTATTCATCAAACTTGTTTGTGCCATCCTTGACATATGGAAGTCACCCAAAGTTTACTGGTTCATTCAAGTTCATCAGCACTGTCCAATGGGGAGCACCTACACTTGCTAATTGGAAAGCACCTAGGACTCACAGTCTGCATTAAGACATCCAATGTTGAAATGATCATTGAAACAATCACCATATTGATCAGTCTATTGATTATCGTTATAATCATACATCAAATTTTCGAGTAAAATATCACAACACTGTCCATATGAAACAAAAAAAAAAGTGAGAAATGATGGCATTCACACTGGATAAACCCTGCCTGGACTTATGAGTCACATTAAGGGGAAACCAGAAGGCAAGGACAATCAAATTTGCACAGGCAACCAGAGAATATTGTTCAACTTCCTTCTGTCAACGTCTATATGGAACAATTTATAACTATAGGCCTACACCCTTCTTTTACAAGCACCTGCTGCTAATAGGTCTTGGGTCCTTTCAGTTGTTGCTTTTGCTTCTTTTTTTTAACTCTAGATCTGATCTAGAACTAGATCTGCAAAAATTAATAATATAAAGGTAAATGCAGGGAACAATAGAAACATCTGATGTTATGCCTCACAGAAAGGGTTTATTGTCTGAGAAGGTGGGGATATAATTATAAATTGTTCCATAAAGATGTTGACAGAAGGAAGTTGAACCATTTTCTCTGATTGCCTGCACAAATTTGATTGTTTTCCCCTAACATGACTCACAAGTCCAGGAAGAGTTTGTCCAGTGTGGATTTCATCATTTCTCTTTTTTTTCGTATGGATGGTTGTATAGATGCTTTGATGATGCTTTATGGGATACACTGGACAGTAAGTGTTGCGCCAAGTCTTTGCAATTAAATCTAGTGGTAAGCTGTTTATTTACTTTTTGCTAGTAAATTTGCTAGTTTATTAGTAAACTGCAGTATTACTGCAATCCCTATATAGGGTACTGAAATAAAACAGCTGAATTCTGTATTTGTGCAGTCTACAGCAATCCTGCATTTCCGGGTAATTCATAAGCAAAGACACCTTTATTTGCTTTATACAATACATATTGTTTCAAAGCAGTGTCACAGTATTAAACAGGGAAGTAGCAGAAAATTTCAAATATGAGACAAATCCAAATTCTGCTGTAAAGCAGCTCTAAAAGACAATAATGTTATTATTAATCTCCAGTCAGTTCAGTGTTGGTTCAGTTCAGTTCAATAACTGTGTCAAGTCCATCAGTTAAGTTCAATTCAGACATAAGCAGCTCAACTGAAGTCAGTAGTGTCGTTTGCAGCTTGAATCAGTTCAAGGGTCATTCAATTCAGTTTAGTAAGGTGATAAAGCCGCTGGATCTGGGTGTGGCTCAGTGTTGATAGCCTGTAACGCCTTCGTGTTTTCCTGTTTCTCCTAGTTCCTTGTTGTCTTGCCTTGCCTTGTCTTTTGACCTTGGACTGTTTACCCTGGATTATGATTGTTTGCTGCCTGCCCTGATCAGTGCCTGTTTATTGGATTACTCTTTTGTCTCGCCCTGGATTGTACCTGTTTGCTGGTGTTTGACCCTGCCTGTTTTGACCACTCTGTTTAATGAAGCTGCATTTGGATCCACATCTCCGTTGTCACGCCTCCACAACATTGCAGAATACTGAGCCACACCCGGATCCAGCGGCTTTATTTAACGACCAGCAAAAATATGAATCCAGCAGCACAAATTATATGCCTCCGTCAGGGAGATCGGCCCATCGAGGACTATGTGAGGGACTTTATTGAGCTGGTACACGTAACGAGACTTAGGATAGGTAACCCTGACAGTGGAAGGCTGAGGTGTGGTGGCCATATTGCAGTCCTCCTCTACCACACCCACGGTGAATGCAGAGTAGAGGCTGACATTTTTTCGGGAATCCCGCGGGATGGGAAACAAAATCACTATTAATCATGTGATTGGGACGGGACAGGAAAAAATGTGAGCGGGAGTGGGCGGGAACGGGAATCATAATAACACTGATACCCAACTTTATACACAAATATACCTTTTATATAAATAAAATATAAACTGTATATTTTAATTTTGAACTCAATTCTAGTTGCCCTGTCTCTTTATGCTCTCCTCCTGTTTGCTTTGGTGTGGGTGATTAAAGGGTTAGTTCACCCAAAAATGAAAATTAGGCTGTGTTTTACTCACCCCAGAGGCATCCTAGGTGTATATGACTTTCTTCTTTCAGACGAATCCAGTCTGAGTTATATTAAAAATTGTCCTGGCTATTCCAAGCTCTATCATTGCAGTCAGCGGGTGTTGCAGTGCTTCAGTCCAAAAGAAGTGAAATAAAAAGCGCCCATCCATAAAACAAAAATGTCTCACACAGCTCCGGGGGGGTGAACAAAGGCCTCCTGTAGCGAATCGATGTGTTTTTGTAAGAAAAATATCCATATTCAAAACATAATAATCACTTTAATCTCTCTCGTCTGCACGAAACAAAGAGCAGAAGCTCTGAATGAGACGCAGATTCACTCTCTGACAGCAGGTGGCGCTTATGGAACAGCAGCAATACAGCGTTTCCTTGGTTACCGCTGTAAACAAAGCAGCCCAGTGCTTATGAATGCTGCTTTAATATGAATTATACAGAGACGAGATGAAAAGAACATATCATCTAAACTTTTCTAAAGACCGTCAGTTCCCCTCAGAGATACATTCATATAAAACTCCCACCCCCAAATGTATCGTGATTCATTTACATCTCAACCGATTTGAATCGTCACATTTGTATCGATTTTCAACCGGCTCGCGGTGAATCGTTACATCCCTAGCTATAAAGCAAGTCTAGAAGACAATAGTGTCATTGTTTAGCTCAATTCAGTTTTGTTAACTTTTGATAACATTAGTTCTGTCAAATTGATGATATTACTGATAATGATGTGTTCTTTAAACCTCAACTAAGCAAGCCAAAAGGCGACCTAAACTCTATCAGGTGATAGAAATGGAGGAAAAAACCTTGGGAGAAAACGGGCTCAGTTAGGGGTCCAGTTTTCCTGTGGCCAAATGAGTGAACAGTATGATTTATGAGGCTGCATCACAAGTCAGATTTGGGTGGATGTTATTCACTAAGATCTCTTTTTGCTTGAAGAGATCACACCGGCATTAAGGTGGGATCACACTAACATAGGTGGAAAGGAAGAGTTGTAGTCTATCCAGCCGACTGAAATATGAAGGTAGAACTTCCATTTAGCATTTGTACGTTCATTAGTTGTACCATACAAAGATGGGTTGCTTATTAATGTCCATAAGCACATTGAATATCCTTCTTGTTAAAACTGTATTGATGTGTACTTTTATTGTGTTACAGCAGTGTGATCAGGACCATAAAATTTCAGTATACTTATTTTTAGGTACATTTCTTATGGGTGCAACGTTTTAACATTTTCTGTAGTGAGAAAAAAAAATTAATTTGGAAACATAGTACACATTTTTCATTGCTTTTTGAGCAGCTGTGTGAATTTCATCTGAAGCATATTTTTGATGTGTTTTTATAAAATGTATCTATTTCTACGTTATGCAAGCTAAACTCATTCAATGAGGAAACACCATCTTGAGTAGTGGCCCATGTGGTTGGCAAAATGGGCAGTGTTCTAACTTGTTAAAAACCATCTTAGCACATGGACAGATGGATATGAAAAGGAACAGAAAGTACAAACATCAAAATGTCATGTCATGATTATTACAATACATTTACACTGTTTATTTATTATTGGCTGCTCATGTTGCAATGCATTATGAGTACTTGTTTTTCCCTCCTACCCTTTTGCAGGAACATATAGCACCATTAGGTTTTTTTCTTCCCCTCCCACCTAATAGATTTTCATGTGAAATAACCCTTTATTGTAAACTCTCCTTGTAATTACTACAGTAAAAAATAGTAAGTAACTTCGGCATAATTACAAAAAAAAACTATCCAAACCCTAAACCCTCAAGGCTCAAGTTTTGCGCCACTCTTTTTCAACCTGTATATGCTCCCACTAAGTCAAATAATGAAAAGAAACCAAATTGCCTATCACAGCTATGCAGATGACACCCAGATTTACCTAGCCTTATCGCCATTGACTCCCTCTGCCAATGCACGGATGAAATTAACAGTTAGATGTGCCAAAATGTTATTCAGTTAAACAGAGAAAACGGAAGTCATTGCATTTGGAAACAAAGGTGAAATTCTCAAGGTGAATGCATACCTTGACTCTAGGGGTCAAACAACAAAAAGTCAAGTCAAGAATCTTGGTGTGATTCTGGAGTCAGACCTTAGTTTCAGTAGTCATGTCAAAGCAATAACTAAATCAGCATATTATCATCTCAAAAACATTGCAAGAATTAAATGTTTTGTTTCCAGTCAAGACTTGGGAGAAACTTGTTCATGCCTTTATCACCAGCAGGGTGGACTATTGTAATGGACTCCTCACTGGCCTTCCCAAAAAGGCCATATTAGACAGCTGCAGCCCATCCAGAACACTGCTGCCAGGATTCTGACTAGAACCAGAAAATCTGAGCATATCACACCAGTCCTCAGGTCTTTACACTGGCTTCCAGTTACATTTAGGATTGATTTTAAAGTGTTATTACTTGTTCGTAAATCACTCAATGGCCATAGGACCCCAATACATTGTAGATATGGTCACTGAATATAAACCTAACAGACCACTCAGATCATTAGGATCAAGTTAGAAAACCAAGGCTTCACTCAAAACAAAACTTATTTACTTATATACTGATTATTTAATTCCTTTTTATGTAAAGCACTTTGAATTACCATTGTGTATGAAATGTCAGGCTGGTCACAGGCATTAGTACGCAACGTTTACAAATGGACTTAAGCACAAAACGTACATTTTTGTACGTTTTGATTGATGCTAAAACATACAATTTGGACGTATTACAACGTTTAAAACTTAATTGATTCGTATTTACAGCTAAAAAAATGTATGAATCTTTTATATCATTAAGATATTTTTATCAAATTACATTTTATCGATAAGCGATTTCAATTTTTATACCCCTTAACCTACCCCCAGACCTAAACATACCCATTTTATAGCAAATATAAAAAGATATAAAACATAATTGACTGAAATATGCAGGGAAATTACCATTTTAGTAACAATATAGCATTAAAAATATATTTTTATAGCCGCTAATCCCACTCCTTCCTCTAAACCTAACCATAACTATTTCTTAAAAATATGTACAGTATAAAGAAAAACATGACAGACAAATGGTGCAATCACAATTATTTATTTATTTCAAAAATGTCAAAAGCAGTACCAAAAGTAATCCAAATGCATTGCAGTCACAGTCCTCTCTGGCGGAATACAATAGTTTTGGTACAGAGCAGAATTTAAGTTGTTAATCGCTGAAAACATTATCCACTCCACTCTGTGAAGGTGTGCATTTCTCTTTCAAACACACCTCAACACAGCATGTGAGAAGCAGCCAATTAGCGTTAGATTTTTCTGCCGTAAAACCTGTCGCAAAGTTTCTTGAAGCGGCAACTTTTGAATTTGTAATGGTTTTGTATTGTATTGCCAAAGCCACTGGAAGGCAAGCCTGCAACCTTTAACCAAAAAAGTGTAATGGCTAATGCTAACACTGCCACTTTGGCGGTAAGCAGGGAGGGAGACCAGAGGCCGTTTTGTTTGAATGGATGTCAATGTACGAGAGGCTTCACTACACTAAACAAACAGCTTTTGTGAGGAAACAGCTTATATAATTTAACGAATCAACAGCCTATCGGTTAATCTTCAACATGTTTTACACTGAACAATAGTTTTGGATTGAATTATTTTTAGAGTTTACACTGAAAAAAAAATGTGAAAAAAAAGTGACAGACTTTTTGCGACAGGTGGGATTCAGCTTACGGCTCTTCTCACTCTTTCCTATGGTATCCGTAAACGGCGATTGACTGTCGCACAACTGAAAATTGAAAAACTGAAATTCATTGACGTCAAGGCTGTATTGTGATTGGTTATCAAGGCACACATGATCCAAGATGACCGTTACGCTTTCTCCAATGGTAAGTAATACCAAAGTCCCTTTAAGACAAGTCATTTTACTCTGCGGCCATCTTTGAAACGCCTCTCGGGTATGCAAGTGCAGCTCCTATCTCTTTGAATGGGTAAACATCAGATTCTCCAAAACTGTTCGGCAAGCTTACAATTAAATTTCATATTTAAATCACCAATGAAATAATAATTAATTTATAATAATTAATAAATAAATATAATAATTTTTCAGGCTAGACCAGCCAATGCGCATGCGCAGTCCTTAGATCTAAGTCCTAAGATCTTCCTAAGTCCTAAGTCCGCAGTCTTCAGAATGCTGACTATAGCTGCGTCCCAATTCATAGTCTGCATCCCAATTCAAAGACCTTCGAAGGATGCGGCCAACGCGGTCTTCGAAGTACGCTTAGAGTCTAGCCTTTGCTGAATTTCCTGATTGCACCAGCAGGTGTTCCCGATTGCCGCTCCTGTCGCGTAGCAACGGTGCGAGAAGAGAGCTGCCATAGATGTTATTTGTTAATGAAAATGAAAATAACTGGAGCCTGAATTGTTAGTTTTTGACTTTTAATTACCGAATTACACTTGAAATGTAAGTATTGGATTTCGACTTACTTGAATATTGTAATGACATGAAAAAAATACAAAATATAAAGCGATTAAATGTCGACTTATATCTTACCAAAATTTGATTTTATGTTGTTTATTCTATTATTGATTATTATGTACATAAATGGACCATGGTGAACATATTTAAACAGGTTTTCAACCCTGTTTAGTTTTATGCAGCTGAATATAAAAAGTTAACTTACAAATGTTACTGCCGCTCGTCTACAGCTGACAAAGTTGCTAGGCAACAAGAAAAGTCCTCCGTAGGCTAGACCAGAGTGTAACGAAATACATTCCATAAGTATTCACATACAAATGAGAAGTACTGAGTTTTTTTTTTCTCACAGGACAGCTACAATACAAAAACATGGTCCTTTACAATATCATGCACTGTTGTACATTAAACTTCCCAACAGTAGGCCTATATAAATTATTTAAAATGTAACAACCTTGAACATATTCAGAAGTAAAATGCAACATACACTGTAAAAAATGACCGTGAATTTGCAATAGTGTACAGTATGTGGAAAATAATGTGCTTTTTGAACCTTAAACCGCATAAACACATTGCATTACACCAAATGCACAAAATAATGTTCTTTTTAGCAACGTCATAAGACCCCTTTAAGGTTTTAAATGCATGCATTTTTTCCTCAATGTGCTAATAGTAGTTACTGAAAGTACTTTACTAAAGTAACTCATATTTCTTCCATCAGTTACTTTTTCATAGCTTTACACAATTAGTCCTTTCCTCATTTTCTTAAATCAGACCAGACCCCTGTACTGCAGGATAAACCTGAACGTCCCAGTGCTGGACAGTGGAAATATGCACTCAAACACTCTGGAGACTATCCCAGATGATGCCCCACTGGCAGAGGCCGCTCCAGGCGCTCTATGGCAGCCCAGCCAGGTCCAGCAGCTCCACCAGGATCTCACTGCTCAGCTGAATGAAAGCATACATAAAAATGCATTTCTTTCTTTTTCCAATCTGTTTTATGTATTGTTAATACAATTTTGATTGTTTTTCTGATGTTGAAAGTTATTTTGTAATTAGTTGTAAAAAGTATTTTTAGTATTGAACAATTTATTTTCATTTGCAAATGTTATTCAGAGGCAAAAAGAAATGTATAGTAGAATTTCTGTCATTTACAAATTATAACTTGCTTTGCAAAAATGAACAATTTCCAGAACTACTACTTGTCTTTTATTTACAAGTTTCAACTAAAACAATACACAGAAATTACTTTGCTTCATTTACAAATAACTTAAATTACAAAAGTAATAAACAACTTCATTCGTTTCATTTTTAAGTTTCCCAGAAGCACCATTTTCTCCAGAACTGTCCTAAAAGAAGAGAAAAGGGAAAGAAAATTATTAAGACAGGGCTACTTGTGGAATTACACTGTAACGATGAATTCACCGGTATATGGACATTTGTTTTAGGTTATCTGTTAAATGTATTTGTTTTGTAAGCGTTTCATGTCTGTGTAAATATTTTGTTTTGGGATGATAGGACACATGGGATCTGATCTCTGTCTATGACCTGATTACAAACATTTTCTCACTTTTGAATGAATTTTTAATGCATCTTCGCATAGTTTCCCCCTTATAGTCTACAACAAAATAAGTGACCGTTTCTCTAATTGTAGCCTACATATTTTTAAAGGAAATATCTGGAACAGTTTATACAAATTACGAACTGAGAGTCGCCGTCTTTAAGTGTGGAAGAGGAACTCTGAGCAATAGCGTTTTCCTCTGGGTTGATGCGTTGGCTCGCTTTTTTTTGAGCTGCAGCCCGGATGTCCAGCGAGTCCGGACCTGCAGACTCGCGATAATTAACGGTGTCTCCTGTGACGGGTGGCGAGAGGGCGGTCTGTGCTCAACGTCATGTGAAGAGCGTAACTATAAATATAATAGCGTCACTGACAGCCTTACAAAGTGGTTGCATTATTCGTGCACATGGCTCAAACTGAGATGTTGGAGTTTGGTGTGGAGCAGGGACAGATGCTGCAGGTCTTGATGCGGCACTGTCAGAGCATGAAGCGTCAGGAGACACGACTGCGCGTGGCCACTGCGGTGCTGCTTGCAACGTTCTTCGCGACTTTGGTGTGGCTACAATTTCACCATCAAAATACTACGGTAATATACAAGTCAAAATTCTTTGATTTTGACTTTAAACTTACAAAATGATTAATTACTTGTTAACAGTCACACTATCAAACGCTATCATTCAGATTAATTAAATACAATAATTAAATGTCGTATAATTAATCAAATATTTAAAAGGTGGGGAATTAAAAACTGTCTCTGTTTTTCCCTGCATCTCAGGAGGCATTCTCAGTTGCCCATCAAGAGGCTTCGAAAACTGAAGAATCACCACTAGGACACTCTGTTCATCTTGAACGTAAGTTCAGTTAGTGGTAAATTAGTCAAAAAGAACTTAATATATTCATTTTCAATTGTCAAAATAGTAATAATGCTACACAATATATACATAAGACCCCCTGCATTTATTAAACTAGGCTATGTGTCTTCAGAAATACTGTAGGAACATTTTTGTGACCTATAGGGTCAAATTACAGTGTAGATTTGTCTTTTGACTTATTGTCTCTCTCTTAAAACAGCTGCAAGACAGACTGATGCTTGTTCAGAACAACAGTCCATCGAGTGGGTGGATGTGGATGATGGCTATGACTCGCAAAATTTCAAGCTGGAAAACCAAACAGTCCTGCACATCTTCACAAAGGGCCTCTACTTGATCAATCTGAGGATGTCTTACCGTATAGCCTATGGTCAGTGTAAGCCTAGTACAGATCATTTGACTTTAGTGGTCATTGTCACACAGCAGCATAGCAACTATGAAAGAGAGAGAGAGATTATAAGTGCTAAAGAGTCTATGATTTGTAGAGATTATTGGCTGCAGTCAATCACTTTGAATCGAGCGATCATGTTAGAAGCTGGCACTAGTCTCAGGGTGAGAATTAACCAGGAAAGTTGCAAGTTTGTCAACTGGGTTAAAAACAGTCATTTGGATGTCTCATTTTTTAACAGGAGTTTTACTACCTGATGGCATTACTGCGCATTTGAGATTTGTTAGAAACGGCATTAAGCAGGTGTGTTTAATTGTTTAATGACCTATTATTTAGGTGCTTAATGATACGAGAATGTTTAGCCACTTTAATTGGTTAATATTTTCAGGTTTATTGAGAGGTTTACTCTCATTCATTATGCTGAAATTGTTATTAAATAACATGACTACACATGTACTATCCACAAAAGAAGCAGATTTTGAATATAGTTAATAATCAAGTGTTGTTGTGACAGCCAACAGCAAAACGTTGGTAGCATGTGAAATCATGTGCGTGTTTTATGTTAAAACTTTTTAAATATGCATTGACGACCTGATTAATTAAAGGGATAGTTCACCCAAAAATGAAAATTTGATGTTTATCTGCTTACCCCCAGGGCATCCAAGATGTAGGTGACTTTGTTTCTTCAGTAGAACACATATGATGATTTTTAACTTTAACCGTTGCAGTCTATCAGTCGTATAATGCATGGCAATGGTAACAAAATCTATGAGAGTAAAAAAAACATGCACAGACAAATCCAAATTAAACCCTGCGGCTCGTGACGACACATTGATGTCCTAAGACACGAAACGATCGGTTTGTGCCAGAAACCGAACAGTATTTATATCATTTTTTTACCTCTAATACACCACTATGTCCAACTGTCTTTGAGCACGCGCACGACATCCGGTGCGTGAGGGGTGTACGCGCTCTGGCGTAGTTTCCGCAAGTGCCGGAAGTGATCTCTCGCGCGTATATGTCACTCATTGTTTACACAGTGCACAGTCATTGTAGGTACGACGGCTAATCAAAATGGTACTTACTTGCGCTTATCCGGATTGTTCAAACCGACTTAAAACTAAAAGATTACGTTCTCTCGCGCGAACTCATTTGGGAGTGGTGACTTTCCACGTATTCCCAACTTCTGAGCCTGCTCGCCTGAAGTTATGGTTGATTGCTCTTCAGCTGGATATCAACACACCCATTAACGTAAACTACGCCAGAGCGCGTACACACCTCACGCACCGGATGCCGTGCGCGCGCTCAAAGACAGTTGGACATAGTGGTGTATTAGAGGTAAAATATGATATAAATACTGTTCGGTTTCTCGCACAAACCGATCGTTTCGTGTCTTAGGACATCAATGTGTCGTCACGAGCCGCAGGGTTTAATTTGGATTTGTCTGTGCATGTTTTTTTTACTCTCATAGATTTTGTTACCATTGCCATGCATTATACGACTGATAGACTGCAACGGTTAAAGTTAAAAATCATCATATGTGTTCTACTGAAGAAACAAAGTCACCTACATCTTGGATGCCCTGGGGGTAAGCAGATAAACATCAAATTTTCATTTTTGGGTGAACTATCCCTTTAAGAGTTGCTCGTCATTTGATTTAAAAAAATCAGTTGGAACTAAGTTGGAACCCTTCCTGTTTATTACATTTAGCTCTAGGTGGCAATTGTATACATCTGCATTTCAGAATTTAACATGTTTTTGTTGTTCACTCATAAATCTGCAGACTTGTATTGAAATTCAAACATGTTTTTACAAATATTTGTGTCAAAGCTTCGATTTATAAAGTCACTGTCATACACAATGATTTAAAGGTATACCTATAAACATCAATACAAAAGCAATACAGGATACAATAAACACCTTGTATATACTGTAGTTCAGGTCACTGTAGTTTGCTCCTGATTCCCAGTGTGTGTCTCCTTGATTACTGGATCAGGAAACATGCTGCATTTTCTCTGTACTGCATGAATAAAGAACTTGTGGTAAGAGAATCAATCTTTGTGTCTGCTTTTATTCATTGAAGATGTTCTGACAGACTGTTTAGCATTGAACAGAGGCAGTAAGTAGTCTATTTGACAGGCCAAAACCTGTTTGGTATAGTGATTTTGCTGAATAGATCATCTCATGGAGACCAAGATACAGGATAAAACCAGACTGTTTCCAATGACAATGAAATCCTGAAAAGTGAAAAGATTAAATTGATTATCTGTGCCAGAAAAATGTACTAACCACATACTGTGGGGAAAAGGTAAACATGAATGACTTCTGCACATGAAAAGATGCTGCTGAATGAAAGTCAACAGTTCATCTGGCACACAGCCCAGGGAAAGAACATATTCTTAAAGGGGTCCTATTATGCTTTTTCAACTTTAGTTAGTCTGTAATGTTGCTGTTTGAGCATAAAAAAAGATCTGCAAAGTTGCAAAGCTCAAAGTCCACTTCAAAAGGAGATATTTTATTTAACAGAAATCGCTTTTCGCCTTCATTTGATACAGGAACTATTCGAGCCGTTCATGCCAGACTGGGGAGAGAGGTGTTGTAATAATGTAAAATATGTGAAAAATAATGTGTTTTTCGAACAACCTAGTGTGAGAGCCTGTTCTAGTACACCCCCAAAACAAAATCAAGACTTAAAAGAGCATAATAGGACCCCTTTAAACATTGTGGTATCTGTGTTTGACACCTTTCAACCTTCCGGTTGGTTTTTACCACTCAACAGACTTGAGTTTGTGGAATAAATTCCTAACCCACCTGCAAATATATGGTGATACTGGAATTGTATACTGCATGCAGATTGATAAGTGTCAGCATAATGTCCAAGACGACTATAGTATTGGGTTCCAAAACAAAGAAATTAATCACTTATTGCACGTTCCAATAAAACGGTAAAATCATTACATGAAAGCATTTGAGATTTAGTGGTAAGAATATGTTTGTGAACCCTTTGAAAATATCTAGATTTCTGTGCTGATAACTCATGAAACGTGGTGTGGTTTTCACCTAAGTCAGTAATAGAGGATGTATGTATTTGAAGGTTGTGTTCTGTGTTTATTCTCATGTGAGTATTAAGTGGGCTTAGTGATGCCCAGTTGTGGACTGTGATTGTTGACGCAAGAGAAGTAGTATGTTTACCATTCATTTTCCAATATGAGTACAACGGGAAAAGATTGAAAGGTTATTACTAGAGTTGGGGTACTTGGACTCAGACTGCAAGTATGAACTCGGAAGCACTCGGGTGGACTTATCCTCAAACTTGACATGACATTTTGGACTCAGAAATTTCTCAGCGTACAGTTGAATCCACGTCATGTAGAACATGAGAGTAACAACATAAAATTAAAAGTACAAGACATTAATAAACGTCTACCATTCAAACTCAGTGATTAAGAACTTGGACTCGACTTGGACCCAACACTAATTATTACAGTATCTTATTTTAGTTGCTGGCAAAGACAAATTATATGATGCCTGATATGAAGGGACTCAAAGGGACACATTTTCCTGTCCTTGTTTTCCCATTTGCCTCCTATCACCATTAAAATAAAAGTAGAGATTAAGATTAAGATTAAAATATTGCCAAACATTCCTGTCAAAAAAAAAAAAAATCCCTGGCTCTCTCCATATTTATTGTGGTCTTTATCATCTGACCTCTGGCTGTTTCCCAGAACTTTCCCATGATTTTCACCGAAGCCACAATTATAGACAAACACAATCGGGCTTCATTCATAACACAAAAAGTTCTACTTTAAAGTAGAATAAAGTGAACCTTTGTGTTACAGCTTCTCCAAAAGCTAACTGGGTTAAGGAGATTAGAAAAGTGGGAGTTCATGAATCGGTGATAAGACATCCGGTCTACAAATTCTGGACTGTTGCTACAGTATAATGGATATCCTGAAAAATAACACTTCTGGGAAAATGGTTTATGGACAATGGAATCAAAGTTTTAGAAGTTGGCAAAAAGTGTTTTGGAAAAAGGTCACCACATTAACACCAACACCTCATCCCAACTGTGAAGCATGGTGGAAGGAGCATCATGGTTCAGTGCTGCATTTCTGCCTCAGGGCCTCGACATTTTTTAATCACTGAATGAACAATGAATTCAAAAGTGCATCAAGGCATTTGACAGGAGAGTAGCAGGACAGTAATTCATGACTTCAAGCTTGAGAGTGCAACAAGACAATGGTCCAAAGCACATAAGTAAATCAAGAACGGCTAAAACTGAAGCATATATGTTTTCATGAGTCTAATTCAGATGCTGTGCAAGGCATAACCTTAAAGAGAGTTATGCTATCAAGATATCCCAGAAATACTGATAAACTCAAAAACGGATTTGTGGAGACGCATAGTTCTGACCAGTTTGGTCAGACTCAGAAGTGACTAAATTCAATGCTAGTGCCAACCTGCTTCAGTAATGAACTTTATTAACTCAAGATGCATAAGGCAAAATATTGTGGAGCACAAATTAAACCATTACAGTGATGATTTTCAAATGGTCAACAGGGTAACTAATGGATAATGCTTATCTTAGCATTACATCCGCCAGACAAATTAATGGGGAAATTAAAACTAATGTAAAGCAACTTTATACACTATCTGTACAAATATTTGAATTAATCACAAGATGGGCTTCCAGTAGATTAGAAGGCAAGTGGAAAAATGGTGCTTGATCAGTTTATTTTTGAACAGTTTATTAGTTTATTTTTGGAACCTTTGCATAACGTTGTTTGACATCCCTTATTATATCTGGCTTGTGTTAAAGCCATCACCTAATCTTATCTTTATTTCAGTCAGATTCTCACTTACACCTTCAACTTTAATACTGCATACAGCGAAGAAAAAAAATAAGATAAAAACTTTTCATTTTTTTGAGATTGAGACAAGGTCACTTATAAGCAAATGTGTGACATTCATCATGTGACTATTTGTACAGACGATCAGATGTTCTTCCTTTCGAGCTCAAGATGCTCTTTGGATCTTTTTTAATCATGCTGGAGAACATGATCTTCAGGTCTGACACAAACTGGTGGAGTTCATGCAGCTCAAGTGCAGCTTTTATTAAAGCAAACCAAATAATAAAAACCTATTCAATTTATCACTTTATCAATAATTTATATCATCATGCTAATAGTTCAATTTCTAATTTGGAATTCAATTGTAAAGTTTTGTATTACATGAGAAAACCGCAAAACAGAAGCAGTTTCACAATTGGTCTCAGATAAATGTTCTGCATTGACATGCATTCAATATAATCACATGAAGACTAAGTTCAGTGATAATAGTGCACCAGAATCTGTCAAGTGTCTTGCTCAAATGAACAAAAATACATAGATGAGTCTGGGAAATCTGTGACGCAATTTACCAGTCTGTGACTGACATTTTGAGAAGGATTGCAAAATGTGAATCACAATGCTGCCAGATGAAATACACAATCCCAAGGAAACAGCATTTACGTCAACACGGCTGCAGGAACAGACATACAAAGTGTATACTGTGTATAACTGTATAACAACTACCTTACAACTCGTTTACTGATATTAAGCAACAGCTGATGCAGCTGCATAACATGAAGCAATCACAAAAGAATGACAACTAACACACTCCACCTCTAAGACATCAACAGCATTCAATACTCAGCACTGCGCACTGTAACAAATATCAACTAGAGCATAAATGTAACCGATATTTTCAGCACAACAACCTGTTATTTAACAAACCTCCCAATTGCAGAAAGAAATCATCTTACTGTGAATTCATTGTTTTCAACAACCAAACTTTTAAAAGCTCTGCACCACTGGACACCCTTTTATTGTTTTAGTTTTTTTAATATATATATATATATATATTTTTTTTTTTTTTCAAAAACTAAATTTGAAGAAGAGGTAAAATTGAAATTATGCACACAAAGTTTCAGTTCTCATCAAAAGCTTTTTTTATACACTGCACGCAATGCTGTATGCTAAAATCATGTTAGGAATTCTGTAGAAAAGATTCCAAAATTCTTTCTGATTGACAGTGGGGAAAAATAAATAAATAAACATGACCCATCTTGCACAATTACTGCAATGTTTTCTCCACACCAACTTGGCAGTGCAGTAGTGGTGTAAAGTTACATGCATGACCATCATAGTGCAATCATAAATCAAAAACTCTGTTAGCAAACTCTACCAGAGTCAGAATTAACCCCTTAAGCACTGGGGTTATTTAGGGGCTTTCCGCCTGGATTTGACATACCCACATTTAAATGTTTACCCTACACACATGCAATAGAGGAAATGAAAAAATGGTGTTATAGAAAACCCCTTAAAACACAAACTCAGATTGTAATTCTTCATAAATAACATTATAAATGTTTCAAATATTACAATAAACACTAAAAAATAGGCGCTTGTTGATTTTTTTTTCCAGAATTTGTTTTTGAAAGTCTGTTAGTCAGGTTCTATTTGCTTTATCTGCAACTTATATTGTTTGATTCCACTAGGTGCCAAAATGTACCAGAAAAAAATATTGTTTTTCCCATAACAGCTTCTAAACAGGAGTTAGGCTTTCTCTGCCTTTTGGCTAAGATCATGAGACTGAGACAGGGATTGACTCCCAGATAGGCAAAGCCTCCGGCCGGTTTAGTGGTTTCAGGCTGTTCTGTCTGAAAGTACTACAGTCGTGGCCTAATGGTTAGAGAGTCGGACTTGTAATCAGAAGGTCGCTCTCTTCCACCCTCAATACCACAACTGAGGTGAGACCCTTGAGCAAGGCACCAAACCCCCAACTGCTCCCCGGGCGCTGCAGCAAAAATGGCTGCCCACTGCTCCGTGTGTGTGTTCATTCATTGTGTGTGTGTGTGTCTACACAAGTGGCCTTTTGAGTTTCCTTTGCAAAAACAGGTTTTATAAAATACATTACCCCCATAATCCTATTTTACTATGTACCATTGCACTTTTCTTGATTATTGATTGAATTATTTTTCATTTTTCTAAGTAGTAATATACAAAATGGCATAAGCCAGTCATTGACGTCTCACCACTAAGTACTTTAGATGACAACCCCCATTAGAAAGACAACATCTAGATCAAGACCCAGTAAATCTCTCTTTATTATATATTTATATTGTATTCATTCAACATGCATCGCTATTTGGAACAAGCACAGAACACAAAGACAAAAGTGGGAAGGTGCTGACTGAGCAGATATGGATGTGAATAAGTACCACTGGAGGTAAAGAAAATCAGTATTTTGAATATGAACAGATCACAGTTAACCACATACTGTACATCATAACCGCACCTAATACCATAAATGCCTCATTTGGAATCAAACTGATATCAATCCAAGACCACCATATAAACATACAAGCATGATGAGCGAGACGACACACAAAGAAGCAAAGCCTAAATGTTTAGTGTCTTCATGATCACACACACACAAACTCAGATCCAGTTTCAGTTTGTTGTCTTCACTTGGAGGGTAAGAAAGACTTCAGAAAAATCTAGCAGTCACAGGACCATAAAGGAAATAAAATCAGTTACTTAAAGAAAAGCCTTATGCAGGATAGTGTTCAAATGAAACAACATACACAGAACATAACTAGGGCCTAAAAAACAATAATACATATTTATGCACAGTAACATGGACAGACCTAGATGTGAATCTAGGTATTACGGGGGAAAAAACTAAATAGAAAGAAACCAGGTAAATTCACTGAGTGTTCATGAGTGCTTGAGTACTTGTTCATGCATAATTCAGTATGACTCTGTATTTGTGAAGAGGAGGCTGCGTCTAGCTTAGGAGCTCCAGGTATGTGACAGGCACTTTGCCTTTCTGGTTGCCTCGCTCTCCAATAAGCCAGTCTGGGTCCATGCCGGGCACCGTGTACACCGTAATAAGCTACAGAATAACAGAAAGAAACAGAGAGAAAGAAAAAAATGAAGTAGACATTTTGATGTGGGCTGATTGTGTTGCAATGGCACAGTCTTCCAAAAGCATTCACTACATTCAGATATACTGTAACAGTTGACATGTATAAACCGTGGTTAACAGACATGTATTAACAAATACACATCTGCAGGCACCCCTTTGACGTCTTTTGAGGATTGAGTTTTATAGGCGTGTATTACAGAGGCAGGTCTGTGAGGCTGAATCATATGACATTGTCTGGCAGACTTGCATATGGGGACAATTGCGATGGTTTATAAACAAGTTTCAAACTTAAAACCTTTAGGTTACTTACCAGCCCATTTCATTAAACAAAAGGCAATGTCACAGAGACTGTAAGTTAGCTTAAACTGACCATGATAGGCAAGAAACTCTAAGTAACAACACAGAGAACTACAAAAGAAAGTCATTTATAAAAAAGTGAGAAGGATTAGAAAATAAAATATATATTATTTGTTTTTATAATAATTACATTATAAATACTTATAATAAAAACAATACTCTTTAATAAAATGTATTTAAAATTAAATAGTTACACAGATTCCGTAGTTTCCACTACGGGTAAACATTTCCCAAAAAGTAGTTCAGTAGTTAAGCGTAAAGGGGTTTAATATGCTTTTTCACTTTTTCAACTTTAGTTAGTCTGTAATGTTGCTGTTTGGGCATAAAAAAGATCTGCAAAGTTACAAAGCTCAAAGTCCACTTCAAAAGGAGATATTTTATTTAACAGAAATCACTTTTCAAAAACTACAACGAACGACTCGTTTGGACTACAACGCAAATTTTCCGGGATTTGTGATATCACAAAGATCGACGAATGGGACGAGACCTGGTTGAGCTGCACTAAAGAAGGCAATGAGTGTTATCACTATGTCGGAGACACGCTAGCTTTCCCAAAGCAGATGCACTTAGAGTGATTACAATCATCCGGGTTTAAATCGTGCTCAAATTGATTTGATATTGATGCAATATTTACACTGAAGCTCGCAGGAGGCTATGGTAAGGGGCATGACATTTCCCGACCAGGCACCGAGTGCTGCCAATCACAACACACACTGGCCCAGCTAACCAATCACAACACATTTCGTATTTCAGAAGGCGGGCCTTCATTTGATACAGGAACTATTCGAGCCGTTCATGCTAGACTGGGGAGAGAGGTGTTGTAATAATGTAAAATATGTGGAAAATAATGTGTTTTTCGAACAACCTAGTGTGAGAGCCTGTTCTAGTACACCCCCAAAACAAAATCAAGACTTTGTAAAAGAGCATAATAGGACCCCTTTAAATAAAATACATTCTCATTACAGTACATACTAAAATCACTAATACTGATATAATGAATGCTACTGACTGTTAAAGAGGAAAAACAGACTTCCTCATGTCCTACCTCATCAGCGAGAAGGGAAAGTTCACTTGTATCTGCAGCATCATAGTCATACAGCACTTTGGCCTTGCGAGTGCCAGTGGCGGGAGGCTTCACCTCCTCAATCTTCAGCGTGCTGGACTCAAGGGCATTGGAGGGGTTTGGGGAACGACTAGGTGGAGAAGTCCCAGGTAGGGTGGCAGTGGAAAGGGGAGAAGGGTCTGCTGACACCCCTGACGTGGAGGCGTTCACAGCAAAAGCATTAGGAAACCTGGAACAGATTCACAGATTCAAAACCATGGACACAGTGTGTCTGAATAAATATAAATCTAATTATAAATATAAATATCTAGCTGTTGCTCACTCATGACACAGATATTACATGAAAAGTGAAAGAAGGAAAATTTCTCAGTCACATGAATGTAATTGCTTAAATTTATTGGGCAAACTTTCTTCCTTTTTCAGTGTGATGGAAAAAGTTACTCACGTATCTCCGTTCGCACTAAGAACAGGAAAGAAAAAGCAGAAAAAAAAACATCAGCTCAAAGTTGATCTCAAGAAGTCTTGTGATTTTCTTCACTAGAAAAGCAGTTGCCATAAAGGGGAATGTGTTAGGCAAACCCCTTGTTACTCACATCTTGTTTTGCCACATCTCTCTATATCAAAAATAGACTAAAGTTACTAAACTGTCATGCATCTCCTGTAGAACATGGTCTTATTTGACTGCAGTCGCTCTAGGACAGAAGAACAAATGGCTGTTTATGTTTATTTTGGAGTTTGCAGCACCTCACTGAAGTTCTCACCTGCTCAGCTCTTTCTGAAGATCCTGCATGTGCTTGTGACACTGTGTGTAATAAGCAGCCTGGGCCTCCACAAACTCATGCAGACAGCGCAAGTGGTTCACCTGCAATGGAATTGCAGAATTTGAAAGTCTCTTTCCTCATTTCCTTATTCAGAGAGAGGTATACTCTACTGTTCAAAAGATTGGGGTCACGATTGTTTTCAATTAAAAACAAATAAAAAATAAAATAAATAAGCTGTGAATACATTTCAGGATTCTTTGATGAATAGACAGAACAGCATTTGTTTGAAACAGAAATCTTTTGTAACATTATAAATGTTGTTACTGTCACTTTCATTAAGTATTAAGTATTTCTTCCCAAAAAAATGTTTCAGAAAATCATAAAGACCCCCAACTTTTCAACGGTGGCACTGCAACTCATTTTGCTTGTGTAATGTCAAAGAGCGGACAGTGCGAGTGTGAGAAGTGCAGGTACTCACATGTGTGCTGCTGATGCCCTCCAACAGGAGGCGTGTGACCTCTGCCTGTCTGTCAAACTCAGTCTGAGCCACACGCAACTCGTGCTCTGCCTGGTGGAGCCACAAACAAGGAGAGAGAGAAAAAAAAAAAAGGGAAACCACAGGACACATCATCCACATAGCTCAACTATTTTGTGCAGCCAACTTGGAACAGTCTCTGTTAACCAATAAAGACATTCTTGTTAAAGCAAATGAAGACCTCAGTTTTTTCTTGTTTTATAGGTTCTCAGCAACACAATACATTTTTGATTTGACATAATTTCATCTTTATTATGAATCTTTTTGCCACTTTTTGAAAGAGGCAGTCGAGAGAGGACAGGAAACCATTCAGAGAGAAAAGGGAAAAGAAATTAACACAGGCCAGACTCCTTAACCTCAAACCACGTCACATGACTCACGTGGCTCAACATGTGCTCTAACTGCTCGACACTCCCCCATTTAGCACAACTGGTGGTTATTGTAATCCATTTATGAAGGAGATGAAACATGCACATAGTTAAAATTACTCAGTGTTGGAAAGGTTACTTTGGAAATGTAATAGGATACAGTAGTGTATATAATAAGTAGTGTAACTTTTTCAATTACTTTATTAAAGTAATGTAACTGATTACATTTGATAACTTTTCTAAATTTCTAATGGTTTCACTGTTAGTCATTTTCAAACATTCAAACCAGGCAGGGTTAACCTTACAGTAGTGCTCAACACCACAACCCCAATTCCAGAAAAGTTGGGAAGCAGTCTCTGTTAACCAATAAAGACATTCTTGTTAAAGCAAATGAAGACCTCAGTTTTTTCTTGTTTTATAGGTTCTCAGCAACACAATACATTTTTGATTTGACAATTTCATCTTTATTATGAATCTTTTTGCCACTTTTTGAAAGAGGCAGTCGAGAGAGGACAGGAAACCATGCAGAGAGAAAAGGGAAAAGAAATTAACACAGGCCAGACTCCTTAACCTCAAACCACGTCACATGACTCACGTGGCTCAACATGTGCTCTAACTGCTCGACACTCCCCCATTTAGCACAACTGGTGGTTATTGTAATCCATTTATGAAGGAGATGAAACATGCACATAGTTAAAATTACTCAGTGTTGGAAAGGTTACTTTGGAAATGTAATAGGATACAGTAGTGTATATAATAAGTAGTGTAACTTTTTCAATTACTTTATTAAAGTAATGTAACTGATTACATTTGATAACTTTTCTAAATTTCTAATGGTTTCACTGTTAGTCATTTTCAAACATTCAAACCAGGCAGGGTTAACCTTACAGTAGTGCTCAACACCACAACCCCAATTCCAGAAAAGTTGGGAAGTTTTGTAAAATGCAATAAAATCAAGAATCTGTGATTTGTTCTTTCTCTTTAACTTTTATTTAATTTGGAAAAGACTTCCAAAGTTTTCACTTACCAACATAAACAAATTTTGATTTTGATGGCTGCAACACACTCCAAAAACGTTGTGACAGAGGCAAAATAAAAGTGAAAAGGTTATAGAGTATCCTAATTAAACTGTTTTGAAACAGTTTACAGTAAGCAGGTGAATTGGTAATAGGTGAGGGTGTCATGTTTGGGTATAAAAAGAGCATGTCAGTCTTGATCAAGGCTCATCACTTTCATGTGCCAAATTTCATGAGAGAAGTGTCAAACAAATAAAAACATTTCTCAATGCAAAATCACAAAGAATTTAGGTATTTCACCAACTAGCATATATAATATTGTGAAAAGATTCAGGGAATCCAGAGAAATCTCAGTCTGTGTAGGGCAAGGCATGAAACCTCCAGTGAATGTGTGTGAGCCGTCATGCTTCGGTGTTAAATATAGCCACAGTACTTCTGTAAAACCGCAGTCACTTAACACAGTCTGCTGCTTTATCAATAAATGCAACTTCAATCTCTGTTCCTCTAGGAGAAAACTATACACCAATTCTATGCAGTGATGCTGCAGCGTTCTCTGGGCCAGAGCTCATCTCAGATAGTCAAAAAGGCAGTGGAAATGTGTGCTGTGGTCAGATGAGTCCACATTTCAACTGGTTTCTGAGAAAAATGGACGTCGAGTTCTCAGTCCCAAAGAGCAAAGGGACCATCCAGACTTTTACCAGCGACAGATGCAAAAGCAAATGTCTGTCATGGTATGGGGCTGCAGCAGAGCAAACGGCATGGTGGAATATGTGCGAAGATACCATTGATATGTACAGAGACATATACTGCCATCAAGATGACATCTTTCACGGGAAGTCCATGGTTATTAGATCAAGACAATGCCAGGTCTCATTCTGCATGTGCTACAACCGCGTGGTTTTCGTAGACACAGAGTGAATGTGCTAGACTGCCTGCAGCAAAGATCTGTCTCCTATTGAAAATGTCCGACCAGTCATGCAAAGGAGAATCAGACAGTGACGATCACAGACTGCGGAGCATCTGAAGTCTTGTATCAAGCGAGATTGGACGAAAAGTTTGCTTGCAAACCTTTAACAATTAGTATCATCAATTCCTAAACAATTAAACTGTGTAATTAAAAGGAAAGTTGATGTGACAGTGGTAAACACGCCTCTGTCCCAACTTTTTTTAAGTGTGTTGCAGCCATCAAAATTTGTTTATATTTACAAAATAAAATTAAGTTGGCCAGTGAAAACACTGGAAATTTTTTCTTTGTACTTTAGTCAAATTAAATAAAGGTTAAAGAGAATGAACAAATAACATATTCTTGATTTTATGGCATTTCACAAAGCGTCCCAACTTTTGTGGAATTGGGGTTGTAATTACTGTCAGACTTTCAAAATCCTTCATCACTTGAATTAAGATTATATCAATTTAATTTTAAAGCACAGCCACCACAAAATCAGACGTACTTTGAGATCATTCGGAGGTTACATACAGATTTAAAATCATAACAAGAAATAGTTTAATAGCTATGATAATGTTTTTGAAATCAAATATTTGCAAGCTATGACAGGAAACACTGGAATCTAACAATGCCTTGGAAAAAACAGTTAATCTTAAAAAAATAAAATGTATATATAAACCCAAATAGGAAATAAAACAGTCATCAAATAAGCATGTGTCCTATTTTCTGTACTAAATTCCTGAGACATTGGTGTCTCATATTTTAGAGCAGTCACTGCAACTTATGAAAGAAATCAATTAAATCTGTATGTGGGTGTGTGAAAAAAAAAATCTAATGTAACCCCCTTTGTAATCATTAACATTTTTATAAGTAACTGTAATTTAATTACACATTTTTTCTCAGTAACTGTAACTGATTACAATTACATTTATTTTGTAATTAAATTACGTAATTCCGTTACATGTAACTAGTTACTCCCCAACACTGAAATTAGCCTACTTTAGTATTATAATTGGATTTTGGCAAAATTGCAATTAAACTTTACCTCACGAAAACACATATTTCGATCAAAATAATGTGATTAAGCTCATAATCGTAGTAACCATAATCGCATTAAACTATGTGGCGTACGCCTATTTTAATCGCAATAAACAGGCATGTAAATGCCTTAATCGCAGCTCTGGCCAAAGTGCGCATGTGCTCAGACGCACACGGATGCCGCGTATTCTTCACACAAATTCATGAATGAGCTCCGAGACATTATTCTGAAGCGGTCCTGGTTTACGGGGATTCTATAAATAAAAAGGGGGCGCTATAAATAAAAGCAAGAGCACGCTCAGTTGAGGCGGCAAAAGTAGGATATTGGCAAAACAGACTTGGCAAACGCTCCAATGCGTATTGTGTTTGCGCTCAGGAGCACTTCCCAGGTTTCCATTTACAACGTGTTTGTGCAGCGTTGAGCAATGTAGCCAATCACAGACATATCTGGTAATTTCTTGAACGCAATGGCCCATCAGAGGCGTTTAAGTTCAAGCGTCCCCTTCAAAACACTGTAGTTTTGTTCAGTGCTGAGTTATGCAAGCTCGCAAATCCTCTCATTATAACAAACAAAGTTTAAACGCGATGTAAATAAGAGATTCGTTCATTATAACTAGGGTTGGGGAGTAACGGAATACATGTAATGGCGTTACGTAATCAGGATACAAAAATCTAGTAACTGTAATCCGTTACAGTTACATCAAAAAACAAAGTATTCAGATTACAGTTACATTTTGTAAAAAGTGGGAATACTATCAGGATTACATTTGTTTAATTTAAAATTAAATAAATGAGTATTTTGACATAACGCTATATATTTAACACTGCTTCATCAGTTCCTGGTTCGGTTGACACATGTTGACTCACGTGAGCCGCCTGCTGGTGCGTGCGCAAATAACACCCGTCTACAATTATTCTCCTCAAACGCGGGATGAGACGCTGCTACAGTAAATTAATTACGATGCTTCCTGCTGTGAAAAACGTTTTCATGTCTGGAAATTTCACAGTTATTTTGTTTTCAAGAGGATAAAGGAAATAACATAGTTGTACAGCGTAAGCTATGCAAGAAGACTCTTGCTTTAACAAAGGCTACTCAACCAACTTGAACATTTGCAGGTACGAGTCCGACTAGCATTGAAATCATCGTTAGCTAAAATGTAATGTTTGCTAGTGATTTAAAATTCCATGGTGTGCATGAGTGCAGTTGTCAGCTTTCTAGCTAAATTAACATGAGTCCCCACACCCCGGATCAGTCAATGAAATAAAGATCATAGCATTTCACATGCATTTCGACATGTAAAGTTAGGCTTATTTTAAAATGCACTAATATGTATATGGTGTACATTTTTTAGTGTTGTGTATAAACTATATTTATTTTTACTTGTACATGTTAAAGAAATAAAAAAAATAATAATAAAAATAAAACTTTAATTTTAAAGTCATAGTTAAGTAAAAGTACTTAAATATTGCTTTTTTGACTTATTAACATATGTAACTTGAAGTAATCCAAAAGTAATCAGATTACATTACTTTTATATTGTGGTAATTGGATTACGTTACTGAATACTTTTTTAATGAAGTAATTTGTAACTGTAACGGAATACATTTTAAAAGTAACCCTCCCAACCCTGATTATAACAGAACTCCGTGACATTGCGATGTTCATCGCGGCGCCAAATAACCTTCCAATACGTCAGTAGTCATATTTTGCATGTAAAGTTTCTTCATGTAAAGTGCATGTCATTTGTAAATATTCTAAAATTTAACATTTATTATAACATTTATAATAAGGATGAAATGATGAAAGCAACATTTCTTGCTAACCAAGCACTATTTAGCAGAAAACACAAAGAAATAGCTGGGTTTTGTAGCATGCTGTAACAAAAACGTCTCTTTTGGCTAAAGGTAAATGTATCCACTCATAAATCATGACCATGTTGCCTTTATTTTTTTTTTAATAGCTTTCTTAACATTTCTTCAGAGCACATTTTTACTGCTTTATATTTCTATAAGTCTGGACAGCCAGATATTATGATGTTCGATTCATATCCAACATTCTCAACATTGTAGTCATTATAATGTGAGAAGAATTTAAGACTTGCTGAAATCTGTATTGTTTGTTAGGTATGTTAAGTCAGATTTTCTTCTTAAAGATTGACAGATGGAAATCAGTACAGATAAAAATACAAGCAGTGGGAGCAGAAAACTATCATTGTTCACATGAATTACATCTGTTATTATGCAAACATTTATTACGTAAAATAATACTCATTGCTCCATTAGAACAAAGGAAACAAAGGCAGCAAAGGAAGGAGTGGATCTTGCCCGATACTCACTTTATCCACTTCCTCACTCCACAGCTGGAACATGCAGCATAACGACAAGAGAAGAACCGTGAAGACAACATAACACAAACCCTCTCTTTACAAATACAGACCCAAATAAAAAACACTCACTAAATTTCACATGTAAATTTAAGGAAATGACACTTCATGGGATCTTAAGATTGAAAGAGACATTCTAATGTAATCAGACACATGGGCAGCACAGGCTCCTGAACCCTCTATAATGTCAAGACTAGGGTTGGGTATCGATTGGGTTTTTTACGATACCGGTGCCAAATCGATACTTATAAAACGGTACCGGTGCCTAAACCAATACTTCAAAAAAAAAGCCACATAAAAAATGATGGATAACTTTAAAGAACATTAAAAATATAAAAATTATGACAAAGAACTGCACAGATACAGATATTATAACAATCTAGCGATAAACACACACACCTTGTGTGTCCTATGTTTGAGTCCGCTCGCGCTGTGCCACGCGTCTGATTGAAGAGCGCGCTGAAAGACGGGGAGGAGACGAAAAGTCTGCCGCCGTTTTCATATGAAATTTAAAGAGGACTGACTCTGAGGCGATCATGAATTTGTGTACAGTTTATGGAGCTAATCGCTATAGCCCCGCTAAAAATGGCCAAGCGACGCCCATGCGTCTTACGTCCATTTCAGAGAACCAGGACAAATATTTCAATCGATCATGGGCAGCACAGGCTCCTGAACCCTCTATAATGTCAAGACTAGGGTTGGGTATCGATTGGGTTTTTTACGATACCGGTGCCAAATCGATACTTTTAAAACGGTACCGGTGCCTAAACCAATACTTCAAAAAAAAAGCCACATAAAAAATGATGGATAACTTTAAAGAACATTAAAAATATAAAAAATAAATATACATAGCATTCACATGCTCCTTGGATGCTCTCATTTCCCGAGTTGTGCTTCCCTTACTCTAAGGCTAATAAATGTATTTCACGATCTGGGTCATTATTTAATACAAAACAATATTTAATACAAAACCACACATAATGTTTCTACTGTATCTCTGTCAATCATATTTCAATCGATCGCTCAGGCATCGTGGCACCGAAATCTGCGTTCTGATTCGGTTCTAGTACATACCGGTTACATAGGTACCGGGTTTCGGTACCCAACCCTAGTCAAGACCCTATTTAAATGTACAATGACACAACAACTACAATGAAAAATAAGTGATCACACACACATATTTTAAATAAAATGAAAGAATAAAAGCAAAGTTTTCCAACCCCTGCATTCCACTGTAAATGTTCATCGCAGAGGATATTCGTGTTTAGACTCGTGCAATAACATGTCAATATTATTTCAAACTATATTACAGAACCAGTAAAAAATTTAGACAAGCTTAAAATCGAATTTTTCAGAATTGAACATTCCAGAATGTTGTGTAATAAAATAGCTGTGTCCAAACTTTTGAGCTTTACTGTATATAACATATCTATATGAACACACACAAACAACAAAACAGCATTATGTACTACTGGGACTAGTCAACTAAATACACATGTATTGCATCAGTTGTCGCCAAAACATTATTCAAACACCCAGGGAAAGGCACACAGGCACACAACACCGCAAGACGGGAGATGTAAGACATCTCACAACATTGACAGAGAGGTAAGCAGGACTAGAGTTAAATAATGGGTCAACAACACAGACAAATCTTGAAAGGAGATGCAACCGTCCATTACTGAGCTGTGCTAACAAGACACACACAATATATATTGCATGTCTATAAGTACACTACTCTATGAGGGCTTTATATTAAGGCTTCACTTCAGATTCAAGTTCATACAACCTTTTCTCTGTCACTCAGAGATGAATCGCCAACTTCACTATCCCACTGCGTGGAATGAAAAAGTAATGGGACGATGGAAAAGTTTTAGTGAGGCCATTTTCTCACTATCACCTGCACATTTCAACCATCCGAGATTCCAGGTAATGGCAAAGGGTAGAGGATGATACCTGGTCCAAAAGCTCTTAGGTGTAATAATGGGGGCTTGTTTATTAATTAATTGCTTTAGCTGATGATTTTTATCCACAATAAGCGTATACTGCTATACCACCCCCACAGAGAACGGACTGTAGGAGGACATTCTGCTAGTCTAAATTTACAAGAGTTGGTGCAAATATTGGTGGGGAAATATCGTATGTAAAAATAAAGGTCATGTAGAAAGAAATAGAGAGAAAAAGAGAGCATGTATGGGGGAAGACTTCTAATGCTAAGGGTCTGCAGCCTTCTTACCGCAGATGCACTGGCCGACAGAACATAATTGCGTGGCCTAGTCTCCTGAAAGTCAGGCGCAGCCTACAGGTGGAGGGGGGGAAAACAGAGTTTTACAAAGAATCATGTGTCCACATGAACTAACCCAGCAGACAACACTATTTTCATATTTTCACAAAAAAAACAACAAAAACACTTGACAAACCAGCCTGTAACCTCTCCCACACACAAAAAACAGGCAAATTAGGACGGTATCAGTAGATTTTTTGCATCACTTCATTGCACTCCAAACCAAAATAAATAAATAAAATGATAAAATTAAGTAAAATATAAAAATTAAATAACAAAAAGCATGATCATTTATTAAGATGTTGTTACTATTACTTTTCATTACATTTTTCAGTAGTTTTTACTGATAATCTTGTTTTAGTGCTTAAAGGGTTAGTTCACCCAAAAATGAAAATTCTGTTATTAATTACTCACCCTCGTGTTGTTCCAAACCCGTAAGACCTTCGTTCATCTTCGGAACACAATTTAAGATATTTTTGATGAAATCTGAGGGCTCTCTGACCCTCCCATAGACAGCAAGGTAACTACCACGTTAAAGGTCCAGAAAAGTACCAAGATGATCAACAAAGTAGTCCGTGTGGCATCAGTGGTTCAACTGTAAAGTTACGAAGCTACGAGAATACTTTTTTGCGCAAAGAAAACAAAAATAACGACTTTATTCCACATTTTTGGCTCTACTGCGTCACTTTGGATGCGCGTTCACGAAATTACCATGGTACTGTCGTGAACGCGCGTCCAAAGAATGAATTGGGCCCTGTCCCAAATGGAACACTTCATGTGCACTTTCGGTCTTGCGGACTTACAATGACCGCCGCGTGCGTGTGTCCGTTAAGTCCACGAGACCGTTGGGTGTCCCATTCATCATTTTAGCGTTCAAAAGTGTGCTCGCGAGCGCCCCCTTTGCGGCCGATATGCGCCCTCGATGCGCACTTCTGCTGAGCCCGCGCTGGGGCGAGCTCCACAGCAGACTTCTACCCGACAGTAAAAGCGGCATTACGTCACGAAAATGCGGACTCAGAGGAAGACCGCGAGGGTTTAGGGTGCGATTTGGGACAGGGCCTTACGGGTTTCGAACAACACGAGGGTTTGCAGGAGTTTTATAAACAGTAATGTTTTATCTTAGTACAGTTGTACTGTATGACATAGAACAAGAGCAGTTTTTTTCTTTGTACCCTTTGCACTGCTGTGTATCGTGAAGAGCACAATGCTCTGGTCTCTATGTGGCCTACTTTTGTAAATATTAATTGCTGTTGAAATTAGCCAAAGTGGACCAGATTCTTATACAATAGATAACAGAGATACATAAAATTAGTCATTAATATTATATATACACATACATACAATCAAATATATATATATATATATATATATATACAGTGGGTACGGAAAGTATTCAGACCCCGTCAATATGGGGTGCTGTGTGTACATTAATAAGGAAAAAAAATTAACTTAAATGATTTTAGCAAATGGCTGCAATATAACAAAGAGTGAAAAATTTAAGGGGGTCTGAATACTTTCCATACCCACTGTATATATGTGTGTGTGTATGCATATATTATGCACACTAGAAACATACACACTATTCATTTAAATTAAGCTTTTTTATCTTTGGCTTAAAATAGCTTAGCTTCTTTTTTTCTTTTCTTTTTTTTTCCATTTTTATCATTTGAATTTCACAAAACCCCTCCACTTTCATCATGGGTTTGTGGACATCCAGTTGCGAAACCCTGCTCTATAATATACAGTACATTAAAAAGAATTACAAATTACATGCAGCCATTTAATGTGACTGTGATTTCAAGAAGGACTGACTTTTGAAAGATTTTTATTTTTTTTATCAAGGCACTGCAGAGGTGGAAGATACAGTTGGTCAACTATCAAGCCTGTACAAGTAACTGCTTGCAGGAAGCAGCAAAGGATGAAAGGCAGTAAATCACACACACACACACACGGATACTCACATCTCCCTCACACTGCGCAAATGACAACAGAGAAACGCGTTAGTGAATACATGGAAATGGAAAAGATCAGACACAGCACATATGATGACGGAGTCATAATTGTGTTTCCTTGCGCACACACACACGCGCGCACACACACACACACACACACACCCATCCAGGTTCCTCTTGGAGATTAGAACAGAGGTAACAATAGTCTGGGTATGCCCTGCTGACCTTAGATTACCCCTGTAATACTTGATAAGTGTCAGGAGGGAAATCACACCTAAATGGGTGAATTAGCAAACAATATCAACTATGCAGGAAAAGAAGAAATGAAAACATGATAAAACAGCATGTGACTCAGCCCTCTGCGTAAACTACAAATTCTTCAATTACTGAAAGGCATAAAATGAAGAAGCAAACATCTAAGTGAAAAGAGAAGTCATGAGCAGGGTCATTTGCATCATCAGGATGTTTGCGTATGCCCCCTGACTCAGAGCTTCCCAGACAGAACTCCAAGTCTGCTTCATGAATATCTTAACTTAACTAACGTTAAGTCAGTGAGACCTAAATAAAGTGTTACAGATAACTGATTGGCTTTAACCAATAACAGTGATATCTAACATGAACCTCATATTTTGTCACCTCATGCATCAAAACAGTACGAGTTTGTCCACTTTTTCATTGTCCAGAATGAGTTAGTCAAGGTGAATTTAAACGTACATTTTATTTACACACCAATGAAGCATTCAGAAATACTTTGTTTGTTAAACGATTATTAGGAATCAGTCCATTTTGTGGTTAAAGTGCCCCTATGCCATTGCCTTTCATGCAGTATGCAATGTAGCTGTATGTGAATGTAAAAGATTTGCAAAGTTGTAAAGCCAAAAGTGCACGATAAATATAGTTATTGTCTCCCAAAATAAAGAATCGACTCTGAACAGCCTAAACGAATCATCAGAAACTCGAATCCCACTTCCATGACGGCTACACGTCACAGGGTAACACATTTGCATAATGTATGTTCTACGTTGGCCGGCTGTGAACAACTTGACCCCGCCCTCAAACACTGTAGCTTGTTCATGTCGAGAAGATGCTGTGTCCTATACGGTGATAGTAAATTAGTTTAATTTTCATTTCCGAAAGATGAGGCTGCAAAGAATCAGTGATTAAAAATGTTCCACTGTACCACAGCAGTACAACCCCAATCTTTTTTTTTTTTTGTGTTCCCATTTTACTGATGACTGCTTCTCTAATCTTACCGAGTTCAACGCGGGATTCACAAAACGCTGGCTCTTGGCTCAGTACCCAGTTTATTTGGACCAGCTGGCTCCACTGAATCACAGCCTGTTTAAGTATGATGAATAATAGATGTTTATATTCTCTGTCGAGCGTTCAAAATATGGAACTATGGCACAGGTGTAGGGCTGCATGATAAATCGCATGCGATATTTAATGCGCATCTTGCCAGTAAATCTTGCCGGTTCTGTAATCAGCGGTAAATCTCCCATCACGTGCGGGCTTTCACATGGAGCAGCATTTACTACACAGAGCCGTTGTTCACTGACAAGCTGCGCAAAACATGCGCAAAATATGATCGTGGTTTTGTGCAGCTTGTCAGTGAACAACGGCTCTGTGTCGTAAATGCTGCTCCATGACACGCGCTGTATGCGGTAGACCAATCACAACAGACTGGGCCATCTGACTAATCAGAGCAGAGCAGGCTCACGGAAAAAAGGGTCTTAGAGAGACTGAATCTTAGAACCGCTTCGAACTAATCGTTTGAGAAATCGTTGAAAAATATAAAATGCATATTTTGAGAAAACGAAAGCATTTTTTGACTTTGCATGCAAATTGTAGGAGACTCCCAAAACAATATTAGGAACCTTAAAAATGGCATAATAGGGGCACTTTAACTGTCTGTTTTCATGCTTTCAGTGTTTGATTTGACACATCACATTGTTTGTTTGCACACTGCAAGAGACATAGTAACATAATTGTGATTGTGAGTCAATTATAACCTTGTGGCTGTGGGATAGACATTAAGTATCCTTGCTTTAGGTCATACTTCCTGAAATGTCCCTCTAGAGATCTGAATCTTGCTTAACAGCTTATAAGTGGTTCTTGATGAGAGGGTGGTGGAGGAGATGAAAGAACATGAGGGGAGGAAGACACGTGAAAATGATGATGAAGAAATAAGTGAAAATAAAACTTACAGCAGCCTTGGCCTCTGCTAACTTTGCTTTCTTGAGCCGAGCTTTGCAAACATCCAGGTCAAGACGCCGGTTCTCAAGTAGCTTTCTCTCTTTCTGATAACAGAACAAACAGACTTTTGTGAGAGAGGAAGTGTGCTTAATTGTACTTGAATGTGCACTTGTAGTGTACTTCACATATTAAAAGTACATTTTTAAAAAGATAATATAATATTAATGAAATAAAAGGCCACTTCAGCCTGTCAAGAGAATACACTTTCATGATGATGTTTCTTAACACTCTTAAGTACAAAAGTACATTTTAAATCAAATAATCTTTTGTTGTGCTTTAAAGAAGTACACTTACTGTATTTTGACATGTTAACATACTAAAGCATTTAAGTATTTGGTTGTCATTTTAAATGTAGTATTTATATATAACTTCATCAATACAAATGTTTAATTACAAATATATTAAAATACATGACATACAAGCTCCAATAGAAATGACATTAAAGTATATTTTAGATACCATAAAGGCTTGTCAGTACATTCGGCAGTACACTTTAACCATATTCCAAAACACAATCAAAGCCAAAAAAAACCCTCCAAGGTTCAGCTAAATGCATTTAAGACAAATGTATACTATTTAAATGTAAAACCATTTGTAATTTGAATGTGCGAAACCTCCATTGTCATCCACTTTCAAAAAAGGTGAATAATACGGGCAGGAGCCAATCATTTTGTAACTAGCAGATTTTAACAGCCATTGTATATTGGTTTACATATCAGATGGAGGTGAACCATCTGAGACGGAGATTGTACATTTCACTCACGGAAATGGTTTTCCAGTCACCCTCTAGAAAGTTCCTCAGAGGTGTGAGGAAGTTGATGGCTGACGTCTGTAGGAATTCCCGCTCTGCTCCACCCAATCTCCTCTGATACTCTCCAACAGTGATCAAAGTACTACCTAAAAACACAGGCAAAACATTCCCAAAACACTATATTACGTACAACTCAGCATTGCAATGACATTTTCAATCTTTTCCTGTCAAATCATTTTCAAACCTGTTTAACTAACCAAGAACATCTCGTGAATTACTGACTGCTTCAAATAATTTGGTTTGCACACTTTTAACTCATTCAGATGGAAGTGGAACATTAAGATTATCAGATTATAGACAAAACGGTCTTTGAGTCATCTCAACTAGTTACTGATGTAGGTATCTTCATCAATCAGAGACCTAAACTCACAGAATGAAACACTCTGTCTCACATAAAGCATGTTTAGACAGATGCTCTGATGCTGCTTTGATTCTCTGTAAATGAAATATACATTCATAATGTCATATTTACCTTGGTAGTGGTCGTGATGTTTTTTTTGGAATGTTGACATATCTAAGACGAGCATGATTTTCATAAATATTTTTAAACCAGCATTGTTATAATTATAATATATAAAGTTCTAATATAAAATAATAACTGAGAAAAAAAAACACAGGATTCCCTCAGTAAATTCTAACCTATAAGCATCCATGAAGACCTACTTGCCAACAAACCTTATGCTCCACCTGTTTAGAAAGGGAAAGTGCGCCATCTAGTGACATACACCATGCAGCTAAACATTAACTTGATTTAGAGACCTCCATTACTATAGCACTGCAAAACATAGCATAGTATACAACATAATAACACTGGTCAAAAATAATACAAAGGGAATGCTTCATTTTTCATTTGTCATGTCAGAAGCCAATCAGTGGAAACAGGAAAAAGGGAGAATGGGTAGCGGCAATCCTGTCTCATATGGTGTATTAAGTAAATAAATAAACAATAAAAAAGATGAGAATTTGTTTATAGAATTTGTGAATTCAGTAAATTGATATGCACTGGCTTCTAGTAGGTAAAGATACTTTTTGATTATGAGCAAACTGCTTATTATTATTTCTTAGTTAGGATATATGTAGCCGTTTTATCTTAACAAAATAACTTTTTCCCTTTTTTGTGTGTTTTCCAATTAAAAAAAACAATAACCATTTTAAAAAAGCTGCATTATATTAATTTAGTTCTGGTTGGTTGTACGAACCATATGGAGTTCCTGGCCCAAATTCCTTTGCAGCATCCTGCATATACTGTCCCAGCAGCTCTGCATTGGTGGTTCTGGATGGGATCTTTCTGTCCAATTTCTCATAGAAGAACTCTTCAATACGGGCACCTAAACAAAGATTCACATCAGTAAAAAAGACATCAAGCTTTATTCAAGGTTTACTCCAATAAACTTAATCAAGTACACCATTTTGCACCATCATGTTTACCAATCCAGTCCATCAACCATTTACAAATGTTCCGAATATTTTATTGTAATATTTGGAACATTGTTTCGAGAGACCATAAAGCAAAAAAAAAAAAAAAAGACACAGGTCTTTGATGTAGACATCACAGATGAAAACATAAAACCCATGTGGGGTTGTAATGGCAAAATGTGATATAATAACGGTCTTTGACAAATCATTCCAGCTATGAACACAATGCCCTGTGTTGATTTGAAGAGGCCTCACAGATTTGATAACCAGATCTGGTTAAGATAATCAGATGATTGAAGAACAGGTGTTTAAACTTGTGTCTGGCTAAAACCACAGGACAAACAAACTCATCCGCAAAAGGATAGTACTACTGTAACAAAAACAGTGAGAAGAGCGTCCGCCACAAGCTGGGTCTAATACTAAACATCAGTCATTAAACTGAAGACCCAAAGCACAGGCCACGGGGAGTAGAGACACACTTACCAGTTTGGTCAACTGGAGCATGGAGAGAGTTAGAAAGAACAGGTTAGTGCTCTTACTAGTACACAATCACTAGGCCATAAGTACCTCTTGCACTTACATTAAATGCTTAAATACGAACATGAAAGGTACTGCCATCAAAGATGAGCTCTAAAGCATCTGAAACCTGTGGCCTTATCAATGATTCAGAAATGATAACTGAACGAGTATTAATATAAAATGTTTCATGTTGTTTATTCAGTTGTGAAATGCCAACATAAAATGCAAATGCAGATTTTTGACTATACTATTAGATATACACTACCGTTCAAACATTTGGAGTTAGTATGATTTTTTAATGTTTTGAAAGAAGTCTCTTATGCTTAGCAAGGCTGGATTTATTTGATTAAAAATACAGTAAATCTGTAATATTTCCTGGGATGGCAAAGCTGAATTATCAGCAGCCATTACTCTAGTCTTTAGTGTCACATGATCCTTCAGAAATTATTCTGATATAATTATTAGAATATAATTAATATAAATTATATTATATATCCTGCTCAAGAGCACAGTAACGATTAATAGCTCAGATTTGAACTGTTATGCCAGTTTACTGTACATCTCAGCACCCTTGTAAAACATTTGTTTACTCTTATAATTAGTGAAACTACCATAGCAATAAGAAGAGAGAAAATAAAAATCAAGGGTGCAAAGACAATACAATCCATTCACATAATGTGATACCTGACATGGTGACACTTGAGCACTACTGCTGTTTTAAGATGGTTGTTAGGCATCATATTTCCCTGGCTGCCTGTACATTAAAGCAGATTGATATCAACAAACAGTCAAGGGATGTTCCTGTTCATCACGTTAATGGTAAATGTCAACAACATGAGACATTTTTCAACATACAGGACCTCTGTTTGGGCTCAACATTTAGGAGACAAGACCACACATTTCAAACGGTATCTAATAACAACAGACCATTTTAAACGTATAATGCCCATGTAGACTCTTACTTGGGTTGGGTTGAAGCAGCACCTCGGTCTGTCTGAAGATCTTTTCAGTCCAGTTTTTGGTGCAGTCCGCTCGAGCAATCAGGTTCTCCAGGTGGCCATCTAGCTCAGTCTTTTCTGCCTGGCCAAGCTTCTCCTCCGTGTACTGGAGATCATAAAAAACAATTCAGTCTGTCTGCTAAACAAGATTTAACCGTTAATGAATGAGCAGTAATCTTGTACTCTTGAAAGACTCAACATTCTCAGCAAGACAAGGAGACATACTCTTGAAGCGATTCACACGATTTGCTGGCATTATGCTATTCCCTCTTAGGCTGTATTTATGTTTAGACAATGTTTCACAGTTCACATCAAGCAGCAAATAATGCTATAAATCAGACACATCAATTTTGAGTGCAACAAAAATAGTCATTTTCTAAAAAAGACAATGACCGGACATGGCAGATTTTAATCCAAAAATCTGATGGGATTAAAAGCATGGGTATAGTTATAACTGACATGTGCCCTGCAGTGAGACACATTATGTTTAACCTAAAACCATTATATTATAGATATTTAGATTGAATTTTAAATCATAGTTTGTTAAACAATTACATTATTCATTATAAAACCTATGTGAAATATTATAATATAATAAAAGGCAATATAATAAAATACAAGTCAATTTGTTACACCACTATTAAATATGGTGATTTTAATAATTATTATTATTATACACTATACTGTTCAAAGTTGTGGAGTCAGTAAGAACTTTTTTCGTTAAGAAATCATACTTTTATTCAGCAAGGCTATTTATTCTGCATTAAATGGATCAGATGTGACAATAAAGCCTGTAAAGGTGTTACAAAAGATTGTTTTGTACATTTTAACTTTCTATTCATCAAAGAATTCTGGGGAAAAAATGCATCATTCATGATTTCCCCAAAAATATTAAGCAGCAAAACAGTTATCAACATTGATAATAAGAAGAAATGTTTATTTCATTTTAAAATGATTTCTGAAGGATCATGTGACATGGAAAACTACAGTAATGGCTGCTGAAAATTCAGCTTTGACACATTTTAAAATATAATATTTCTCAATATGATTAATATATTTATCATCAAACACATGCAGCCTTTGTCAGCACAAGAGACTAAAAACATTAATTTAATTTTAATTTTTAACATTAATTTTTTTTAAATGCTTAATTTTTTAACCTGCTTAATCAGACTACAGAAGGCAAACAGTCTTGTTGTGTCTTTTCAGGGGAGACATAAAAATAAACAAGATCAGTTAAAGAAACTGGAATTAAATGAAAGAGGATCAGACAGGTGTACGGCACTGGCTTGTTTGTGCCTTTGCAGTTGGTATTCACTTGATATCCAAACATGCAGGCTAAAATGTCAGCCGTTGCTAAAGATCAGTAACTAACAGCTGAACAAGTGCCCTGTGACTCTCATTGATAAACAGGAAGCTTCTGGCAGGCTGGTGGACCTGCAGCAAAGATTTCCTCTGACAAGGTGAAAAAAATAAGGCGCTGGTGTTTAATATTTCACTCACACACAGGAAAGACCCCTGCTGACAGCATATAAAATTCAGGGGAAAAGACATATAAATCACACTCAGCATGAAGGATTCCCTCTACATCTGCAGCTTTGAATGTGTCATCCGTGAGCCAAGAATATACGGGTGGTCATAACAGAGCTATCTTCACACTGACAGAGGTGTCTGCACAGTATCTTATGATATCCAGGGATGTGGCATGAATATGAATATGACAAATAATGCTTTGACAATATACTGCATGTCACACTGTGTAAATAATACTGTAGTATACATACTGAGTATATAGAATGCACTAAAGAAAAATAACTACACAAAAATCAGTATTTCAATGCCATTTATGTATTTTGAACAAATATTATTTTTTAATTTTTAAATGCCAAACCTGATGTTGTACTTTATAAGGATTTTCACTTTAGAACCCCTAAGTTTCTTGATTCAATTGTATTCATTCTGACTACATACAATGTTTTGGATCATCGCATGGTTTCTGTTAATAGTTAATAATTATCAATAAAATTAAACCGTTGGATTTTTATTCTTTTTTTTTTAATTATATAAAATATTTATCCTTCAGAAATAATCTTCCTTTTTTACATTTGATAGAAAATATCATCTGTCACAACTTATAGTTTCAAGGATTAGCCTAGATAATAAATTACAAATATTGTAATCAATAGAAAATAAACTTTATGCTTAAATGCAAACCACCCACATGGAAACAGATGGGTGTTCACCGTCACACACATACACAACAGCTGGCCAGACATCTTTCAGTGTTCTGCATAAGAAGGTCTATTAAAATGAAAACGCTCCCTCTCATGCTGTTCCAAAACCAATGTGATTTTCTTCTCAGCGATGTTGCGCCGCTTTTTTCACATAAAATGGAAGGTAATGGTGACCATGACCTGCCAAGCTCCAAAAATAACTATTTGTAAACCATTTAGGGGTAGCATAAACAGTAGCAGAGCATCTTCTGTTGTGTTCCATGGAAGAACCAAAGTCATACGGGTTCAAAATAACATGGGTGAGATGATGACAATATTTTCATGTTGAGGTGATCTGTCCCTTTAAAATTTGGTCAATGATGATTAACCTGTTTACGGTCTAATGTCTTTGTTATACAGTAGGCTATAAACGGAGTATATTTTTATACTCGGTTATATTTCAATAGACAAACGATGACATGCGCATCCCTAAACAAGCATTTTACATATTAAAATAATTAACTGTTCTGTAGTAAACAGGGCTTCGCCTGTGAGCGAGAATGCAGCTGGTGACTGTCACATGAACAGTCATTAATAATGGATACGGGCTTGGCTTGCGTCTATCGGCTTACAATAGCGAGGAAAATACAGATCATCGCAACATGACAAATAAGGATTGTTCGCTTGAACAATGACAGATACATTAAGATTTAGGCTACAGAAAGCGACGTTTCTGAGTGTTCGCGTAAGGATCTGTAAAGGCTGATTTAGGCCAACAGGGCGAAGCGGTTCATTCATTGACTCGAGCCCGCTGCTGCTGCTGCGTACATCCATCCCACTCAATTCACGCACGTCCCTTATGGCTGAACGCAACTACCGTAAAGTAACCAGAAAGCACTGGGCCATTTCCTACCTGAACAGCACGAGTGAAGAAGACACCTGCATCCGACGCTAGTTTCTTGACATTAAAATCCATCGTGTCAGCGTTTTCACTGTGTGCGTTTCAGCAACATCAGTTTGTTGGTTGTCCCTGCAACGGGATCGATTGTGCAGGACGAGGCTGAATCGACAGCGCAACCTGGAGTTTAATGATTTTACCATCTGTTACATCAGCCATCCTCTACTCAGCCTAGTTTAGAGCTGACTGCTAATTTTAAACCTCTCTGTTATTGTGAACACATTGTTTTTGGGAATTGTAACAATTTTCTTTTTTTATAAAGTACCTTTAATGAAAAATAACAATTTATAAAAGTATCCTCTGTGGTCTGTACAGGTAAACGGACCCATATTTTAAAACCCTTTCAGGATGTTAGCTTTCAGTAGTTGTTTCTTTTTTTATATACTAACTCATTCATACTGTTCTGGTTCTAAAGGCCTGCTGGTGGTTTCTTTTCACACAAATTATTTATTGAATATTCAATTTTATATATATATATATATATATATATATATATATATATATATATAGACTTTGGGTTCAAAATGTACACAAAAATGTATGTCCAAAAGTAATAATAAAAATTAACATTTAATTCAGTCATATACAAATACTATTGTTGATATCTGATTTACCTGCTATCAAGCATCTAAAAAAAATTGGGGTAAGAAAACCTGTTGCATGAATTAATGAATGAATGAATGAAGCATGTCAGTATACACTAATTATTAGGCTAAACCATAAAATTATTAAAAAGATTTTCAAAGATTTGTATTTTCCTTATACTAACCCTGCAACCTATAGCTTTAAACTGCTCATTTTATGGCTTTCCATAAAAGAAACATTACAGCATGATAAGATAAATGCAAAAATGTCCCTTACTTGCCTCCATTATTTTAATATATTTTAATATTTTTCATTTTAATAAAATGTGCTCAAAAAATTCAAACTCCAGCAATACAATGATAAATTACAAATAGCACAATACAAAAGCAGTTTGAGGCCTGAAAATGATTTAGCATTAAAGAAGAAAAGATGCGGGTAGACTATTAAATATTATTTTTATTATACTGCATAAATATTTCTGAAAACATTTGAATGCCCACTTATGTAGCTTCACATAAGAGTTTCTGAACGTGACAGACAGCAGGAAGGAAGGGACCCTGCTTTTGTTGAAAAGTTGCAAGTCTCAAAAGTCATCCTGTCTGGGCAACTGGTAATCAAATGGTAGCAATGTTCTTTTCAATAAATGTGATATATGTAACCAGCATTACATAATTCATTTATCATTTGAAAACATGCTTAAAACAAAAGTTACACTATCCTTTGCTCTTACATGTTTTCATAATAGGTTTTTATCCCTATACACAGTCACTGCTCTGTTACTTATGTAACAATTTTAAATTAATACAACTTTTAACTTTGGCATTTTTCATGAACTACAGTGTTCCAACAAGTACTTGCATTAGCATCGTCTTTATTTAAACAAAAAGCTATAAAAACGTTTGTATCAAATGTACATTCAGATCCTTTCCACTGTGTTAACATATTGAGGTATGTATGAGTCAGATGTGTGCACAGTATGTCCATCCGTCATACAAGCACTCTTATTTTATTTGGTGTGGTCCTGAACCCACTGGCACAACCTGTGACAGTAAGCTGGAGGACTAACTGTGGAGAATGTTTGTCGTGGGTGTCTCAGACTTTTCCACAGGTGCTCAAGCCTCTTTTTGAAACCATAAACAGTGAAGATGTCAATTATCCCGATGAAGTAACGCTGCTCTGGTCCATCAATGACATGAAGCGGGTTCTTGAAGTTGGGAAGTAGTCTCCGGTTCTGGGCCTGGACTATTTGTAGATCGGCTGACTCTGCTCCCACCATACTGGGTTGTTCAATTTTGTCTTCCTCAAGACTTGCAATGTCCGTTCCATCATTGCCTCTGTGTATTTCTGTTATGTGACACTGTGTTGAATGTAATTCTGAGGAGAGGGGTGTGGAGTCTTCCTCTGCCACCACCCCGGGAACAGTTGGCGAAGTGGCATGTGTAGGACTGGATGTTGCATTTACTGACCTAACAGCCAGTCAGAGAGGAACACAGAACAAAACAAAGAACCTTAAACAACTGAATGATTACCATCTAATGAAAATGTGTGGCTGTTGCTTGTTTCTGGGTTGAAGCTCTGTTTTTCTGCAGCAGATTATTTCACCTGAACTTTCCATGCTGTTAAAGGTATAGTTCACCCAAAAATTAAACATCTTACATCATTTACTCACCCTCATGTCCTTCCAAACCCATATGACTTTCTTTTTGTGTGGAACACGAAAAGAGATGTTTTGCAGAATGCACATGCTGCTCTTCTCCACACAATGAAAGTGAATGGCGACCAAAGACTGTAGCCCATACTGAAGTCATTTGTTAACTTTGTGTGAGGAACAGACTAAAATTTAAGTTGTTGTTCACTAAAAAGCTTGACAGTTATTATTCCCTTTCACTGTATGGAAAAGAGCAGCTTGGATATTCTGCTACATGTCCTTTTGTGTTCTACGGAAAAGACAAAGTCATACAGGTTTCAAAAGACATGAGACTGAGTAAATGAAAAAGACTGCTATCTTTTTTTTTTTGATGAACCATGAGGTTAAATGATGGATAAATGCAGTATATGAGATGATGTTCAATGAATAATGGAATGGTAGTAGCAAGGACTCGCATAGTTATTATTATAGTTTAGTAATTTATTTTTTGTTATTTCTTTGAGACATTACTTTGAAAATGATATTGAAGCTAGATATGATAACTACATGCCTGCCTGCCAATGGCCATTTGGAGTAGAAAGAGAAGGATCTGGAAACAGAGGTGAACATGAACATTCACAATCACGGTAAAGCCTGTTATCCTTAAATACTGAACTAAACTAGAGATAAAGAGGAAGCAGAAAGAAACGTCTTGAAGAAAAAATTGTCTCTGAACCATGAGAACAATGAAAGCATGAGCAAAGGGGTCATATGATGCGATTTCAATTTTTCCTTTCTCTTTGGAGTGTTACAAGCTCTTGGTGCATAAAGAAGATCTGTAAATAATCCGCCGGCCGCGCTGTTCTCAAGCCCGCCCGCCTCCGTTCACTCAAGCCGGCCTCCGCTCACTCTAGCCGCCGTGTGTGACGCTGTGTTTCGTTGTCCGATCACAAATGCAGACATAGTTTTATGTTTACGCAGCGTGGGCAATGCGTAAAAAGACAGTATAAGTCATTATAATCCGTAATTATGTAATGTACTTTTTAGCAACATCATATGACCCCTTTAATCATATAAAATTCATCACTATCTTCTGCATGCACCTCAGCAGTCAAGCATGAGCAGTTCATTCAAATGACTGTGTGGGATAGCGGTGACCAGCCGAAAGTATCTGTGGGCCGGCTGACTGTGTCAAGAATAGAATTTTTAAACAATTATCAATGCCAAACTACACCAACCTTGAGACTTCACTAAATGTGTATACTACAATTGTGAAAAGATATTCATCTTCACTCTCCAATGTTTTCTATTCAACATATTTTATAAGTAATTAGAGTACTTTGAAAAAACAGTTGAGATAATAAACACATTTTACGTGTTTGACAATATAATACTGGCATCTCCTTTGAGAAAGTTTCCATTCACTATAAATAACCGTCCAAAGCTTTTAAAAAAGTGCTCACACCTTGGCTGTCTGTGGTCATTTTTGACAAAGAACAGTAGTGTTCCTTTCTTTGTTTAAAGGGGTCCTATTATGCTTTTTCACTTTTTCAACTTTAGTTAGTCTGTAATGTTGCTGTTTGAGCATAAAATAAAGATCTGCAAAGTTACAAAGCTCAAAGTCCACTTCAAAAGGAGATATTTTATGTAACAGAAATCACTTTTCAAAAACCAAGACTTTGTAAAAGAGCATAATAGGACCCCTTTAATGAAACGTAATAACACTAACTTCCCTTAAGTAGAATCAATAAATTATGTACTTTTATGGAGATTTCAGGTTATTTTGATCTTGTTTACTAGAAGAATTTGAAATCTTTAAACAATGTACACAAGCAGACCTTCATTAAAACATATTTGAAAATGTCTATGTTTGTTTGTGGATGACTATATGCATGACATACTAAACCTATGCTCACTTTTTGGCACGCATGATGAGTGTTGCGAAAGAGAGACTCTGGTTGAGTTCATCCTGGTGCAGGGGCTGATGGGCCAGCAGGAGACTGTAGTCCAACACATTGAGCGTTTGAAGAAAGGCAGTGTCAATCTCCACCTGACGCAGGAACCAAGGGCATTGCTGATCTGTCATATAAACAAGGAGCCATAAGATTGAACGTAGTGTTGTCTAAATATCCTCATTCACCTACAAGGAACTGAGCTTACCTAACTGAATTAACTGTCCTTCAAAATTAAGATCCTTCAAAACAACAATGATCTGGCTGCCTTCAGGGGCTGGGTCCGTCCACCGGCTCATCTCACAGCCCTTTATATCATACCTTAAACATTGAGAGAAAAGGGTGAATGTAAAACTAGGGGAAGAGTAATGGAGAAGGAGGTTGGAGTGGTGGATTGGATCATTATTCTTACCATTAGTGCAAGCCAAAAGTAACAGCTAAAAGGCAAAGCAATTTAATGACCAATAATTGCAAGGCTGTGGATTTTATTAAGTCAAGATGACATCTTCTGTGGTGTACTCCCACATAAGTGATGGAGAGATTAGAAACATTAAATATTTATATGATTGATAATGGACGAATCGATAACACTTCATTTCCATTTATAACATGCAGTGAGTCTTACCTTGCTGTGATTCTGTCATCAGGGTAAAAGACACTTTGCATCACAATAAAGTACTTCTGCACACAGAAAACCAGTAGAGTTTTATAACATGTACCTTAAGGGTTCATAAAATAGTCATTTTAACAGGTCAATTATTGTTAAATGCAATAATTACCATCCTCTGATGTGCAATTTTGATCCTGTGAACACCTGTCCATGAATAAAGCATGACAATTTCTTAAATGGATGCAATAAAGATGAGCATTCAGGGTTTTAAGGCTTCTCATGTAAATCATCAGGAATTACACCTTCAAATTCATAATGTATTAAAATTAGTGGATAAAAAAAACAATTGTCCAGTAACATTTGTTGAAAAAGTCATGTTAATTTCATAGCTTCCTGGTTCTCACCTAAGAATTTGACGAGCAGAGAGTGTGGGTACTTCTCCAGATGTTCCATGTAGATTCTCAAGTTAGACAAGAGGAATCGCACTTCTCTTTTACTCTGTGTCTTTAAGAAGAACTGCTTGTCATTACTAAACAGGACAGAGAAATGTGTGTTAAAGGACATTTGTTTTGATATTAAACAAACATATTGATATTACAAAGTTTACTTACAGATACGTATCTGATACAGTATATGCTACATCATTAAAATGTTTGGTCAGTGAGAATGTTTTGCAAGAAACATCTTATACTCACCAAGACTGCATTTATTTGATCGGAAATCAGTAAAAACAGTTAAATATTTTCACTATTTAAAATAATAGTTTTCTCTCATATTTTACAATGTAATGTGTTCCTGTATGGCAAGATGAATTTTCAGCAGCCATTAGCATTAGTCTTCAATGTCACACGATACTTCAGAAATCATTCTAATGTGCTGAATTTAATCCATCCTTGCTGAATAAACATATCAAATATATATATATATATATATATATATATATATATATATGTGTGTGTGTGTGTGTGTATAGGCCTACATCAAGTTCAGTCAGACACTATTTTGGCAATACAACAGGGCAGTTATTATCAAGTCAAGTATTGCTATCTAAATGAATGGGGAAAGACCAAACTTCCCAAAGCCGTTTGTTAAGATTATGTTTCAATAACACATTTCAAATCAAAAACTATATAAAAAAATAAATAAAAAAATCTGACAACAAAAGTATAAATGTGACTGAAATCATGCTAAAATTATAATGTACATGCAGATATAAAAATCTATCAAAAAGGCTCTTTAAAAGAACAGTACAGCCCTTCTTATACATGCCATATTGAACTATGTGATTTCTCCCATTTATTTCTCTATGAGTGGTCTGTCTCTTCCACCTTATGCTGAATCTGGTGCATATGCGCCTGCATGTGAAGCATTTGTGCTGACTCACGTTAGGAAGAAGTCTGCCTTGCTCTTGGAATTGCTGATGAATTGCAGGTAGCTGCCTTCAGAGGAGAGAGACTGCTGATATTCCTTCTCTGTCATCCCCAGGGAGCGCCGCAGACTGGCAAACACCGGCCCAGCGTACGTCTCCATCCTGAAGTCCTTCACGCAGTCACAAACACAACACAATTCCATATAAATATCTTTTGCATAATTCAAGCAAAACAAGCACATGCTCAACAATTGCTTAGTAATTCCGTCACATTTTGTGGTATGGTACAGCAAAAAAAAAAAAGACGCTAAAATTATAGTAAGCAGTGTTCGCTCTTTCCTTTAACATACCTTATGGATTTGAGTAACCTCAAGATTGTAGTCATCCTCAGACAACTCATCCTAAAATCACAAAATATATGATCAATAATGAAAAGTATTCATATCGTACAGTTGATTACATGCTTTTGCAGGTAATGTTTGTCATTTAAGTGTGTGAGAGAGATAGTTGCAAAAGAGCTTTGACCCCCAGACAACAGGCAGCACATTCATGCGTCATACTGCTGCCTAAGCAGACTGGATTCAATAGAATCAGGGGTCTGCAACATCATCTATGTGTGTGTTGGTTTCCGAACAAGCACATGACCATGAGTGCAACAACCACAATACAAAATAGGTTGAGTAGATAATAATCAAGGGATGTGTTTGCCTCATTCACAAATCTGTGTGGATCACTGAAAATGGCAACAGAAAGCTATATTGAAAAAAGGGGGAAGAGGTCAATGTTTTAAGTCTATCCATGTGTGTTACCACAATATTCATGTGAAATCAAGTTTATTATATCTGAGTAGGGCTGCACGATTAATCGAATGCGATTGTCATGCGCATTTAGTTAGTAATGCCGGTTCTGTATTCAGCAGTAAATCATCATCACGTGCTTTCAGATGGAGCAGCATTTACTACACAGAGCTGTAGTTCACTGACAAGTTACATTTGACAAGTTATCACTGACAAGTTAAATTGCGCGATTATGAAATCGAAGAAATCGTTTGCGATAATGACAGCTGTTTGCATAGCTTCTCAGTGAACTACGGCTCTGTGAAGTAAATGCTGCTCCATCTGAAAGCATGTGGAAATATCACATTTAATAACATATTTTTTACTCCAAACTCAATTCATAACGTCAGTCGAGTGTTTTAAATAAATCCTTCTGTGAGATGATGTGGCTTCTTACACAGAATAAGGCACGCAACATATTTCATAGTATTCTAAGCAGTGATAAAGGCATTGCATTATAAATATACTTTATTTTAATGAAAATTATAATAATAATAACTCAGATAAACCATATATTGTCATAATCATGCGTTTATTAGTCACGTTGAATCAATAAAAGCAGTTAAAACTTCTGTTTATCCAGCTACCGCTATAGGCATTTCCTGGGTTTCTTCTGCGAGGCGTATTTGGAGTTTCAGCGCGAGAGCGCCCTCTGGCCTTTGGATGGAGATTTACTGCTGATCACAGAACCGTGCTTCACTGAAAGATACGCATGACAATTGAGCTTCTGTCGAATCGCGATTTCGATTCCATTTCGATTTATCGTGCAGCCCTATATCTGAGTACATTTTAATGTGTCTAATTGGTTTTAAAACACTTTAATCATAACTATATTCACAAAATAGCATGAGATCGATTGCCTTACTGGTTTCATAAAATGGTTTACAACATAAAAGGGCATATTTTTTTTCACAAAACTATAATTTATTTTACTTAAGTTCCCTGATATGTAAATATGTATTTTAGCGTGGCTGTAACATCTTATTGACAGCATCCAGGACCAGAACCATGCAATTCGTTGTATGGTTTTACCATACTAAAAATGTAGTCAGGGGTGCCAACTGGTAGTCCTTGTCTTGTCCTGGTTTGCTGGTGGCCCTGTATTTCTTTTAGGCATCAGTGAATGCCACAGTCACTGCGGTTTCAATATTCTATCATCTCAATAAGAAAATTGATTTATAGAAAGCATTGCAATGCTACATGAATAATCTATGAAACATCAAAAATGTGACAAGCCTATGTGGGAAAAAATGAGTCATGCACATACAGTACCACGTTCAGAGATGAATAGTACTGTCTTGTTCCTCTATAATACACTGAAGCTTAGATATACATTGTGTATCAGGCTTATGCTTATTATTTACTTATACCATTTACCCAACTGCATTCTACACTATTTTTCACCACTGATTTCTGCTTTAACGTTTCTCCCCTCTCTTGTGGCGCTACCATGCACTGAGGACTATTGCATTGTTTGAATTCTGTCCCTCCTCCACAATGTCTGCAATACAATGGTGTTTGTTACCGAAATACTTAGTTATTCTTCCACGCCCTCTGCTCTGTTGCTCTTGAGCAAATTACCAGGATAAAAACAGCTCTAATCAAGCTAAAAACATTGTAATATGGTGCCCCTTCAGCACCACAAACACACAGTCTCCATGGAAAGATCAGACTAAATATGGTCCTCTATGGAGCTTGACCTCATAGTAATTCATGGTAAATGGAACATGCCTGTCTCCTTGGAGGTCTTTGATACCAAAGCTTTTGTCTCTCTCACCTTTTATTTCAATATGCAATTCAACATTGAAAATGTAATGTGAGCTACTCTGTTTATGTTCTTGTGATTCTATTTTGGTTTTGTTTTCATAATTCCAAACCTGTTTGATTGCAATGATCTGTGACTTCTGATAAATTCAGATCAATTTGTTCATATCAGTTTGAGTGGTAGATGTTAGACTAGTTGATATTAGTGATGTCTGGGGGGAAAACAACATAAAAAGATTTGCATAATATCTTTTGATAAAACTGATTAAGGAAAAATGTTATGGTGAATAAAAAAAATAAATCTAAAATACCTCTAAGTGGGGCTTTCTATCTGAATACAAAAAGGGTAGATTTTCTTAGTAAAACTTCGTATTAGCTTTGTAAATAGGCATAAATTTAAATACTCATATACAGTAATTAATGGACATACTGTAGTAAGAGATGGCATCGGTTATCGGTGCCACACATTTTTTATTTTTAATGGCATATCTGATAACTGTACATCTGTAAATAGCATATCTGTACATTGTAATTCTAAGGGTGTATTCTATATGTATTACTGTATTGTATTGTATTATATTTTTTATTATTGTGTTATATTATATTTTATTGCCTTTATTATGTCTGTGCTTTATCCGCTCTGGATGCTCCTGTTACAAAGACAAATTCTTTGTGTGTGTGTGTGTGTGTGTGTGTGTGACATACTTGGCAATAAAGCTCATTCTGATTCTGATACGGATTAAAGAAAATTGTATATGCTTTATATATCTTCTCCACAGACCCCTAGGAGTCCTCAAATGGATCAAATACTCTAGCTCTAACTGCATCTTTGCCATTGTAATCTTTTCTTTAAGATGGAAGAAGTAATATTCAATAGGGACTGGATGATGTATAGGTTCATAAACATGCGTATACTCACAGGTAAAGGGTTGTCAATGGTGTTCTGCACAGCGGCACACAGCCCTTCCTTCATCATACAGGTGAGACTGTAAAACTCATGCTGCTGGTCGATCTCAAACAGACCCAGCATATTCCAGTGCTGCCTCAGTCTTCCCCACCGTCTCCTCTTCACTGTGCGTCTGTGTCGGCTCACACCTGGCCCTGACATCTCCATCTACATCATACAATAGACATGTACTTATATACAGGACTCCTTAGTAAAAACGACATGCATGTCCACATATTTTTTAAAGTTTTTTGTGAGTGTGTTTATGTATATATGAGACATTAATATATTTTACTGCACTCTACTCATGTTTTATTGACAAAGGGTTTTGTCATCATCTTGAAACTGGTTAAGGTCTCCCTGACAACAGAACAAAATCTGTATCTGTTCAAGTGTATTATCAGAGGACTTAAGGTCCTGTCACTCAAGACAGGAAAATAATTATTAATTATTCTTTTTTTCTAGTGAATGCAGCACCATTATGGTGGAACAGAGCACCTGCAGCAGGTCATAGCACAAATCTGACATGCCATCAGCTGCAATAAATGCGCTGCTTCTTTAAGACACTAGTGTGTTGTTTGCACATGAGGAAATCATAGTTTCAAACAATATTGGCTCATAGTTTAGCCAAAGCCCATTTAGTTTGTCCTCCCAAGTGTCATGTGCCTAAATGGGGTTTTCAGCCCTGTACACTGAGTGCCAGAGAAATATTTAATCAGACATAAGTTTATTTGTTTCAGTGATGGTAATCAGCTGTTCTGCATAAAGAAATCCAATTCTACAATATCAGTCTTCAGCTTTTCCCTCTCTAAATGCAGCCTGGGACTTAAAAAGACCTGTCATCAGATCCTCATATGAAGTGCAGAATTAAGAGCAAGTCAAAGTCCAAAATAATGTATACTTTCATTATTCTGAATCAGACAAAGACAGTTTTTGATTAACATTTAAACAAACCAACGAATATTAAAACAGGAAGAACTGTCAGGGGAACTTCAGTTTACCTTCAGTTCGACAAAAATAACAGAAACAAGGTCTTTCAGTCTAATGATAACAGATGTGCACGTACCTCAGCGCGATTCATTATGGGTCTAATACATGTCCTCGTCCGTCCGCCGGGTCGTGGATGGGGCCAGTGTGTGGAATGAGCAGCTCGAGCTCGAGCTCTATCAGTCTCTCATCAGAATGAGCGAGCGCGACTGCAGCGGCCCATCCCACACACACGCGTAGTTACCGAAAACACGGACCTGAACGACCAATTGCCAAATATGCGGACACAAACAGCCAAAACTGTTAGTTGTTGATAGTAGATTGATATTTTACACGTATTACAACCTTTGACTAAGATTTTTACACATAGTACATTCTCTCTATTCATGTCATTTATATATATAAACATAATACTTATATTATAAATACACTGTAACATTCATTCTCTATTGATATGATGATATACTCTTAAAAAGTGTGGTTCCATAAAGAACCTTTAACATCCATTGCACAAACATAGTGGGAAAAGGTTTTTTAGATTATTTTCAATGTACTTTACACTTAGAAAAATATGGTTCTTGTATGGAATCACTGCAGAAACCACCCTTCGAAACGTTTAAGAGTTTATGACAAGTACATGATAGATAGATAGATAGATAAAATAAGAAAGAAACAAAAACAACAATATAAAAAGTTAAGCATATTTCTATTCGTTTTAATGTGGGATTGTTTATGGTATTACAGAAAGTTCTCTTTCTTATTCTTTTTAGATTGTTGTCCTGAATTATTTTGCTGATAGAAGCAAGCACTCCAGCTTATAAATACATCTATTTACAACATAAATGAACAGTTGAAACGCCTCAACTTAAAGCATAACTAAGCAAAAAGAAAAATCCCATATTCCATTTCGAGGTCTTCCAGATACACAGTATACATATATCTGCCCTATCTCTTAGGTGCCGAAATTGTGTTCTCATGTATTATTTGCTTTTATCTCCCTGACTATGGAAAGAATTCTCCAAAGCTAAACATGTCACAGGTAGTGTGGTCTTCAGTCAAGGTTGTGGCCATTAGATGCACAAAGCTCAAACAGACTACTGTGTAGCTACATGTTCAGCACTGCTTTGGCTATTAATGAAATCTATTTTGTTGTTTATTTTAAGAACCACCTAAACATGTCTAATGACTGGAATCCAGGCGAGCAGCTTTAGAGTTCATCTTCACGTGGCTGTGTACAGGAAGTTGTACATGAGTGAAATCAACACAGTTCGTTCTTGTGACCAGATGAATCACAAAAGCCTGGAGAGTCTTAATCAACTTTCTTAGGTTTTCGGTTCTTCCATGTTACCACCCCTATGAAGGTGCCTGAAAAAAAAACAATGAAGGTAAATTTGGTCACTACAGCAGAACATGTTAAACTTGATTTACTACTAACATTTTCATGTTGACAGATTGCTTGCTTACCAACAAAAAGTAAGAGGATTAACGCTGCAACTCCAGGAAGTATGACTGAATATTCTCGTGGAAGAAAATAACTGTGGATCACATGGTCACTGTCCACGAAAGGCTGGAAAAAGGGCAGAACTTCAATATTTTTTCAGTACCATATCAAACAAAGCATGTTATGGGTGTCATATCAATTTGGAAAACTGCAAAACAAATTTCTATGATTTAAATGTTGTTAAAGTTTAAGCATTAAACACCACTTACCAATACTATGACCCAAATGGTGTAATACGTAAACAGTAACAGACTAAAACCAACAAGTCCAAAACCAACAGCTTGATCTGCTCCGGTTGCCTGAAAAGAAATTTTTTTAGGGCTTAACTCAAACATAAATGCAAATTACATTTAATATGTCTCATTCATTTAAAATAAAATGTAAACATACAATAATAAACATATTTTAAAACAAATTAAATAAATATTTAATTTTGAGGAATTCATATGTTGTCTGAAATAAACAAATGATGTGTTTTTAAGGCAAGTTTTTCTTGCAAACATACACACTCCTGGTGTGTTTATGAAGGGTCTTTATGTCTGGATCTCCGTGGGAGGTCAAATTATTCATTAGCTATCATGAACAAATAAATACTTTTAAAGAAATACATTTAAATGAACAAATTAGAACTATTTTTGTATTAGTGAATTATTTATGTCGTCTAATTACGGACTGTACAGTGTGAAACTCTTGTGCAGCTAATTAATCATATTAACTAACGTTAGATAGTTAGACAGTTAGCAACTAGGAACAACGCGGCGACCAACAAATAAGCGTAATATTAATACAAACAAACGACAAAAAACATAACACTTCCACGTCTATTTCAGATCATCTTACCATTATGAACGTGTCACTCACTTCCGCATGCAACCACAATGTCCCAATAGGCGATTTTGAAATGTACTTCCGACTAACAACGGAAGTCGTGCTAGGAATTGTAGCTTTTTTTAAATCTCTAAATGTTCCAGCACACGAGGGCGCTCAAAGACAGATTCTGGTTAGAAGCCGCGCTAAATGCACATCTCATATTAAAATATTATTTTTTTTGTAGCAGAAAGCGGGGATAGCTGAGTTACAGCAGTGAAATCATAAAAGAGCACCATCCTCCTGCAGGTCACAGAAGCAGTTTCAAGACTATTTAAAAATATAACTGATGTTAAATTAAACAACTGGTATCATCTGGTTATCTTGCTTAATTTGATATATAGCACCCACAGAATGTCTACATGTCAAATATACTAAGTTAAAGGAACCAAGTTTAGTAAACTAAGTTAAGAATATCTCAAAGATTAAACAAAATGGGACAAACAAAATGTTTATAGACCTATTATATTTAGTCTCAGCTTCATTACTACAGCCAATTTAATCCTTTATTATTATTACTACTATGCCCAATTGCCCGGTTTCAAACTGTATATTTATTAAACATTTATATTACTAAAAATAAATATTAAATATTAGCGCGTATTCCGTGTACTGTCAATAAAAAAAAACATACATCAAAAGTAAATCATTCATCATGGTGAGTTAATAGCTGGATGTTGTTAAATAAATCACACAACAAAGATTATTATTTATTATGATACCCAACATTATCTTTATTTCCCCAAAACAATACATACAGATAATCTCACCTGACAGTTACATTAAAGAAAGAAACATTCACATTTGAGTGTAGAAATGTAATTCTGGTCCATCATTCGAAAGTATCCTCTCCATGCATGAAACCAAACATAAGACGAGAAAACTTTGGAGCAACACCACATTGCTTATGTGTGATCTTAATATATAAATATTTGTCACAATCAGAAAAATACATTCATTTCCATAGTACTTTAGTGGTAAACTCATTTATATACTATATGTTATATATTTTTAAAGAAATCTCCAGAATATATTTTACTTTATGAATGTTGCTGTCATTAATATGGACGTTATCATGGAAAGCTTTCTGTTAAGTGCATAGCTTTCATCATTTATGATAGTAAAGGAGAAATGAAGAGAAACATTCTGGAGAATGTGCGTGACATTAGTTAGTCTTCAGAATTTAAGTGCTGTTGTAGTGAACTTTACATATTTATCATCTGAGGTTTCAGTATCCTGGAGCCTGTGCTGCTCAATGCAGTTAATCCTTAGATTTGCATATTTAAATCAAACTCATAACTAATCAGTTTTATATACACATTTATAATATATATAT
>NW_015637126.1:496800-505936 GCF_001515625.1 Sinocyclocheilus rhinocerous
ATGTTGGATTTTATTGTCCTTTTAATTATTTTCTTTAAAATGTTAATATAACATGAACAATTTAAATAAATGAATGTGCGTGCATTGATCAAACCTTATTTTTTAAAGAGAACAAGAGCTCCAGATTACTGAAATGTACAAAAACTATAAATGAAGTAATCCCTTGCTTCCATCTTTTGCATACAGACCCCAGTCTGCTCCCTGCAACAGCATCTTAAATCAAGTATATATATATATATATATATATATATATTCTCTTCTGCATCTGACTAAAAACATTACAAAAGTGTTTGTAAGAGAAAGAGAGAAAAGAGAGAAAGAGCAAGAACCACTGATGGACATTATTTCACCACAAATGTTAGACATTAAAGAATTATTTGACATCAAGGTTGAGGGGAAAAATCCCCCTGAAACAGATTCCAGTGAACCAGCCTGCTGGCTCGAAAATACAAAAATGACAGGATAAAGTTATTGTTCTTAGTTGCAAATCGCTTTTTTGTGTAAGAGTAGAAGAAAGACAAAGACTAAACAAGAAGAACAATTAGATATGTTTTTCAGTGTCTTCAGAGAATCCCTTTATACTAGCTAAGCAGAAACATCCAGAACACTTGGCTTTATCAAGCCACATAACTATCATACTGTATATTTTGCCCTTTAAAAGTTAGTGTTACTTTTAATTCCCAGGTGTACTAATCCTGCAGAGAAGCAGCTGGATCATGCCACAGACTCATTTTTTCGCTTTAAATGGCATGAATAACAAGAAAAGTCATATTAATTTAAAACACTTTTAAAACACAAATACCCTCACCTCTGCAGTGTACTACTAGAGAACAGTGATTCTGTTTAAACGTGTAATTTTAAGCTACCGGACAGGTGAAATATTTTAGGGCTAAATTCCCTGAAAGAACTCATTAAAATGGGCTTTTACAAAACAACAGGCCCACATTGCACTTTTCTCTCAACTGACAAAAAAAGGGAATATAACCCACAATGTCAGACTTGAATGTGGTGAATGCTCTCAGATCAACTGAGAAAGATTCATCTCCATGACAAAGATCATGAATAGCTAAATAGATGACAAACAAGCAGTGCATGACAGAGAAACACTGAAAACTGGGCTTTCCGTTCTCTCCGTTTCACTGTCATGCCTGTTGTACACTGTTTCCTATTGCCAAGGACAGACGTGTGACTATGAGTCACTGGCTCTGATCTAGGCCTACAAACAATGCAATTATTCAGCTGCATTTTACAACAAGGATTCTCCAAATCAATTGCTCTTAATATTTTAGCTGCACAATGTAGGATCTCACTGGGCTATGGCATTTTGATACCGACAAGACCCTAGTGAGAGAATGCCACAAATGGCTTGGCAGTGCTGTCAGAGCCAAAACTCATAGTCACATGAATATTCAAAGCTGAAATCAGCAGCAAAGTGAAAGATAAGAACACTGACTGACGAAGTTAGAAACACACTGGGAATTTTACTTACTAAAAGAGAAAGAAAGAAAAAGAGAAAGAGAAGGGGGCAGTACAGTATATTTATGTATTTCATGTTCACCAGTCCAGCAGGAACATATGTAAGCAAACTATTGCCCACCTCTGAGAAACAAGCACAAGTGTTGAGATACTGAAAGTGGTTATATGGGGGAATGGCTTAACTGTTTTCTTTGCCTCAGACATATTTGTATGGCCAGCCATACATGATTTCATGCATATTATTCCATGTTTATCACAGGCTAATGGGCTGGTTACTGACTAAACTGCATTATTAGAATGTACCCAAGGGCAGGTGGAATTCGGTGGTTTGTATATAATAGGGGTGTGAAATGCATCATAAAGAAATATAAGACATTAAATCATCCCACCTCAAAACATTAAATAATATCTGAAAAGCTGCTAAAATTTTAATATAACATTGTACTGAATTTTCTTTCTAAAACTTTAGGACTGCCCTCATATTTCACAGTGTTGGACTGAAGCTCCCATCTTGCCTCATTTCTAAAGGCATTTCAAGTAGTTTGTATTCTCAGAATCCGCTGTAAAATATTTATGATTAATTAATTCTTAATCGTAGAACAATGAACGTCCCCACCACCGTTTTTTCAGCAAATGTAATGCATGATTAGGGTGTTACAGTTGTAATAGGCGAGTAATATGTCAGACCCATAAGATGAGCAAGTTGTGACGTCAGGTGCCCACTCTCACATCCAGTCTCTGTCTTGCTCTCGCCATCATTTCAAAATAAAAATTGGCTGTGTGAGAGCGTGACTGCTGTGGCCTCAGAGATCTAATGGCTCTCAATCACCACCGGTTCAAAAACACCCGCAGACACCCTGCCAAAGAGTAAAAGAACACATGATATTATAACAGTAAAATACAAAATACACTACTGGAAACTCAGGAATGAATTACATTTAAAACATGTTAAAATAGAAAACTGTTATTTTTGAATTGCAAGAATATTTCATAATATAACTGTATTTACTGCATTTTTTAAACAAATAAATTCAGCCTTGGTTTGCATAAGATGAAAACAGAGTTTTTTTTAATGTTTTCAAATCTTACAGACCCCAAACTTTTGAATGGTAGTATAAGTACACTGTAAAAAATATATAATTTTTAGTAGAAGTTATAAATAAAACAAAGATTATTGGAGTATGATTTACAGGAAAATACTTCAGTTGATCTGCTTCAAATTTTTACATTTAATTCAAGGTTACTTGCCGTTTCTTTGTAATTGTTTGTGATATTTACTAGCCATTTTTGAGTGAAAATTGTTTTTACAACAATTTTTTTTTTCAGTGTTATAAACGAATGAATAATTAAATTCATACTTCTTACATTTATAACCGGAACACTAAATTAAAAGGCATATAAAAGAGAGTACCAGTTTACCTGTTGACAAGCTGGATGCCACTTAATGCTGTGGTACCATCCCTACTGACGAACAGTGTTAAATTGCTGTCTGTGAGAGAAAGAGTGACAGAATGATCAGCTTCAGAGAAGTGAAGGCTTCACAAGAGGGTAAAACCCTCACATATGTATCAGTAATCAAAGTGTTGAATTAAAATAAGCTTAAGAGGAACTAATGGTGCTAAATAGTTAATACGTCCAAATGTTTTCTCAACACACCTTCATTGTTGCTAAAATCCGCAAAGTTCTGACTCTGCACAATCTTCTCCACAATATCATCTGCATCAATGCGCGTGTCGTCCACCCATGTGGGATGGTTCTCCACAGAGTCCTTCTTTCTCCTGTGTAGATATACAGAATAGATACTTCTCATCTTTAAAATTAACTCAGTCATGTTATACTTTGGGTTTTAAATACATGTCATTTCTTCTTGTGCAGATTAACATAAGACAACAAAGTCATTTAGTATCTTGATGTTGCCAGTGACTCCGCACCTTGAGGGTCTGTTTGGGGGCAGAGCAGGTCGTGGAGGACGTGGGGGTCTCTCTGGTTTTACCAGCTCTTTCTCTGGCTCTACGGGGCTCTCAATAGTCGTAGACGTCCCTCCTGATGTGTTGCTGCTGCTAGTGGAGGTGTTCCGCCGGTGCTGGGACAGATCTGTCAGGCTGGAGGAGTGGGAGTGCTCTGTACTGTAGCCTGCGTGGAGGACAAGCACATCCCACAAGACTAAGGGTGAGTAGCAGTTCTTGTGATTCGAATCAGCAGTATTGTGAAAGAAAAAAAAAATTGTTCAAAGGAATGTAAGAATTAAATTTTTTACTTTAACTTTTCAACCCACTACAGTTCGAAGGTTTTTGAAAGAAATTAATATTCAGACAAGGATGCATTAAATTAATAAAAAAAAAAGTGACTGTAAAGACATTCATAATGTTACAAAAGATTTATATTTCAAATAAACGCTTTTCACAGAAATAAATTTATTTTAAACGATTTTAAATAGTAAAAACAGTAATATTGTGAAATATTATTACAATTTAAAATGACAGTTTTTTTGTATTTTTGGTGAGAATAAGATCTTTCTTTTAAAAACATTAAAAACCTCTCACCGACCCTCAAACTTTTGAATGGTAGTGTATGCAAATGAAAAAGTACACTCACTTTTCTGAAGTGAAATTTTCTCTCAATAAATGTTTGTGATTTTAGAACACAAAAATCTCTGTATAAATCTTGTCTTGCCTGTATCATATTGTAAATTGCTTAAGATTTTATTCAGTTGTAAATCTAAATGATTACATGTAAATTTGATGTTTTTGAAAAAAAAAATATATACAATTAAGATAGAAGTGTAGTTTGAAGTTGTTGTTGTTTTATACTGTAATCAGCTATAATCTGTACCTGATGCTCTTTTGATCGTGCCCTGAGTCCCACCTGAGATTTTGCTCTGTTGGCTGGCAAAGCTGGAGTTGCGAAAAATACAATTAAGATAGAAGTGTAGTTTGAAGTTGTTGTTTTATACTGTAATCAGCTATAATCTGTACCTGATGCTCTTTTGATCGTGCCCTGAGTCCCACCTGAGATTTTGCTCTGTTGGCTGGCAAAGCTGGAGTTGCGAGAATGTCCCGTGTGAAACACTTCATCTGGACTGGACAGGTTCTCCTCCAATCCCTCCTGAAGTCCTCCTAAGAACAAACAACCTCAGGTTAGCACCATTCATTTAGAAAGCCCAAAATATATAACAAAAACAATATACCAAGTCCTTACCAAGTCATCATAAAATACTGTGCATTTTTAATACAATTGTAAATGTGTAAAGCATTTATCTACTTGTTAACATTCTCCAAATTTCATCATTTCAGAGATGGTCTACTGTAGGTGCGTTGGTTATACCAGAGTTGTTCACACAGGGTCTGCTCTTGACTGATCGGCGAGTGCTGCCACCGTGGGGCGGTGCAGAGTGGTCAGCGGTGCCCTCTCCCTTGCGGTCCAGCTGCAGAGAGGGGTCCTGCCCAGCCATGGCAATGGTCTTAGCTGTGCTCACAGGCCTGAGGAAGTGGAGAAAGCAAGTTTAGATGTCATCAGCGAGCAATAAGAGCATGTGTTCTCTCAATAATTTATACTGACACATTGACTAAAAATGTAAACAAGAGGGGAGCTATACTGAGCATGGATCAAGATAACTAAACAACAGTTTCTAAGCACAGTGCACTTTCTTTACGTCAAGGCCCCTCATTGTCCACAACCACATTTATTTTCATTTACAGAAATTAGTAGTGTCCATAGATTTCAAAAACTAAAACAATTATAGTTAAAATAAGAACTCCAGACGTTTTAATAGCTGAATCCCACTTATTTTAACAAAGAATTGACATGGCATTTTTCATTCACTCATGATTTAATTTATTTATTAATTAATTTAATTAACGATAAGAATTTTTACCTGATAAAATGGTTAAGATAAAAAAAAATTCTTTATAAGGGTTTAGTAATTTACATTACCTTTTCCAGGGATAGAAATCACACATTTAAAATTTATACTCAAAACCCGGTTCTTCAAAGGAAAAAATAGCTGTTCATGGGGTGAAAAAAATACATTATTTTTAGTTGTTTTAGCTTATTTCCAATCTTGGTTTGTCTTATTTTAAATCATCTTGAGGCCCCATTTGAAGTTTGCTGAGGGGCCCTAACGGGGTTGAAAACCATTCCAAAAAATTTGATGGGGACATCGGATGCAAAATTCACTTTTACATGGTGTTTGCTTATAAATGTCGGACTGTCTGACGGACCGTCCCGTATTAGCATATTTCTCCCCTCAGCCAGTTAGTTGTATGCTGTCCGCCATTTTCTCCGCGCTCGAGCAGCTGTAGCAAGAACAATGTCTCGCAAGCAATGCAGGTGTTTTGCAGTTGGATGTAAATTGAAAATAAGATTCTTCATTTTCTCCCGACATGAGAGCCACTGAGGACACAGTGAATTAGTTTTGTTTTTGATGGTAAGGCGCCACCATATACACAAAAAACAGAAGAGAGGGGCGGGGGGAGCAGTAGCTCATTATCATTTAAAGAGACATGCACTGAAACGGGTCGCTGTGAACAGAGCTGTTTTTGACAAGGTAAAAAAGGGTGTTGTTTTACACGACCATTGAGAAATTTGAACCAAAGTATTTGGCAGACATTTCATGAAGACCCTAAAGAATCATACCAACCTGTGGAAAATGGGCATCTGCTGCCCCCTTTAAGAAATAGTAAATTCAGTAACACACTCACATTTTAAAGCAGGGATCTCCAGAGAGAAGAGTCATACCAATAGTAACCTGGGAAGAAATATGAAAATATTACAAAATAAAAGGTGAAATGTAAAACCAAATCTGTCTCATAACAAAATGCATTTGGATAGTAAAATAGACTGCTTGTGGGAACCTACACATAAAATCTAGATTAAAATGAGTCAAAATTACAAAAATATCTATGATTAAATGTTGTCTTTTTCCCTTCATATTTTTCCTCCTGACAAGTCTACAAGACAGTGAGTCAGTCAGTCATTACAGGGACTGACTGTGGGTTGATGAGAGGGTTTGACCAGTCACATGTCACCCACACAGTGTAGAAACTCTAGATGACAGTGTTTGTATTGAGGGCAAATAGTCTAATAAAAGGTGCTAAGATTAATGCAGAGAAATAGGTTCCTGGCCTTTATACATGAAAAAGAGACAGTGTTTGAGCTTTTGGTTGGACTGACCGAGGCCTTTCAAAACGGACATGTGTACTGTCAGTCCAAAAATGAGATGAGAGATGGACAGGGCCTACCTCCATATGCACAAGCATTTACACAGAGACACACTCACCTTGAGTATGGAGTTGTCCTGCCGAGTGTTCTTGGTGTCGTAGCCCTCTAGTATACAGCAGCGAACAGTGGAGCCTGAACCAGCAAACTCCGCCAAGTTGAGGTCAGCAAAGCCCAGCTGGAGATGAGAGAGGAGAATAAATAAGACTTTATCATCAGTTCAGCCATACAAAAAACGATAGCTCTAAATTTTTCCAAACAGCTTTTTGAGTAAGTTCTCCAGTTTTTCCACAGTTATACCATTAGCTTTATGAGCATGACACCAGGAATAAGTCAGGACGTAAATCCATTTCCTATTTATCTTTATTTTTAAACATCTAGCCTTATTTATTCAAGGTACATTTTATTTAGCGTAAAAAAAGATAAATATAAAAACAGAAGTTTGTCAAGAATCTTGAAAGGTAGTTTAGGGAAAAGGAAAGCAAAGGGTTAACTCTTAAGGGCTCTCTTATATAACTACAGGCATGTGAAGTTGGCAGAGTCAGTCATGCATGAAATCTCTTCTCTGTTTTTCACTCGATAAAGGTTTCTCCAACACTACCAGCAAGCATTCTTGTTGCTTTTTTCATACATTTATCTCCCTCTCTCACTCTTCTTTCTCAGCAGTGTGTTCTTGCTCGAAAAATTCTTTTAACCTTGGTTAATGATATAACGGTAGCTGATATAATTCTTTCCATTTCCTTTATTGGATGAATACCCTATACAGTCAGCACTGATGCACGTGACCAGCTGGCCTTTAAAAATCATTGATGTGTGATATTACAGCAAGGGATAAAGGGACAAATGCACAGACACACACAGAATGATATGTTTTATTATCTCACCTCAGTCAGAGAAAGAAGAACCCACCATAAATATTTTTGAAAAATATTTTTTACTGCCCATGAACAGAATTTTGTATCAATGTTAATACATCTTTGTGTACCCATAAGAATAGAATATCATACATTCATCATATATTAACCTTAAAAAAAAACATTCATTAGTTTCCATGGATTAATGCAAGTAATAATTCACATTATATCATATCATAAACCTCTAGAGGAATACAAATGCTTGTATATTTAAGACTATTCGTCAGACTATTCTTCTTGCAATTATGTTAGTTTCTAATAAGCTAAATGACCAACAGTTTGCTCATTTTAAATCATTTAGGTGCAGTATTTAGTGCCGGAGAGTGTTATGAACCCTGGGTGTACAGTTTAGTCTCTGGTCTCTAACCTGCAAACTATACACCTGCTTGAAAAAGAAGACAATAAAAAGCAGGAGAGACCAAAACATTAGGGTATTTTCACATCATCTCACAGATCTGTGCATGCGTCTGTGGCCTTCCTTATCTATATTTGCTTTTCCACTGCTGCCTTTAGCACAAACCGTTTTCTCTGTCCTTTCTAGAAATGACTCCTGTGACTGCCCTTAAAAGGTTTATGTGGTTTATTCCAGACAACCTTGGTTTTCTGTGCTCTTTTTGAGACTGACAATTAGCATGTGATTTCAGGACTCACAAATATTTTAATTTATCAAATTTATGTTAACTCATTTCAGTTCAATGACACGTATTAACTGATCAGATTACTGTCAATGTACTGTAGCATTCAAATATTTGCCACAGCAAAGGCTCCCTTTAATTCATCTTAAAGGTCACATGCACCCCCTCCTTCCTGTGTTTCTCGCTTATTCCCGGTTACAGTCCATAGATTTGACCTCTCTCGTTCCCTGCTTCTGCTGCGCCAGCACACAGTTCTGACACGGTTCTCCCGTTCAGGACTTAAGGGATCGGTAAAGGCGGGCGTACACGGTGCAATTTTTGTTGTCGTACGAGCTCGCAGGCGATTTTTTTCTCTCGGGAGAAAATCGCAGATGCTCGCATGGTCGCGGCTCGTACCGTGTGAGAAGAAGTACGGGCCGATCCGAGACGTTACGAGCACCTCCCGATAATTTTCAAACAATGTAAAAAAAAATCGGATGCTGTCGGTTTAAATTCGTGGAGTATGTGCAGTTGAACGAGACGATTTGGAGATCCATCTGAAGTTGACCAGTCAGAAGATGACAAAAACCATATAGTCCAGGGGTGGCGAACCCGCGGCTCGCGAGCCGCTTGCGGCTCTTTCACTGCTCTTGTGCGGCTCTTCAATCTATCCACATGTTCTGTGTTTACAATCCCAATTTATTTTTAAAATGTCAAAACATAATTTTGCAATAAAGGGTTATGTATTTAAATGCGTTTGCCGAATTTAATTTGGATTTTCAATATGTATTATTATTTCTTTTCTTTCTTTTTTTTTTTTACACAACCTCTCGCGCGAGTTAACATACGTTAGCCAGTTGACACGATTGACATGAAGTTCGTTAGTATCAATCGTCATGGCAGAGTCAGGGAAGC
>NW_015637126.1:505975-513208 GCF_001515625.1 Sinocyclocheilus rhinocerous
ATATATATATAAATAGTGTGTGTGTGTGTGTGTGTGTGTGTGTGTGTGTAAGCATATTAAATTCTATTTGCATGCATATAGTACAGGGGTGGCGAACCCGCGGCTCGCGAGCCGCTTGCGGCTCTTTCACTGCTCTTGTGCGGCTCTTCAATCTATCCACATGTTCTGTGTTTACAATCCCAATTTATTTTTAAAATGTCAAAACATAATTTTGCAATAAAAGGTTATGTATTTAAATGCATTTGCCGAATTTAATTTGGATTTTCAATATGTATTATTATTTCTTTTCTTTCTTTTTTTTTTTTACACAACCTCTCGCGCGAGTTAACATACGTTAGCCAGTTGACACGATTGACATGAAGTTCGTTAGTATCAATCGTCATGGCAGAGTCAGGGAAGCGTACAGCTAAGCGTAAATACGAAGATGAGCACAGAACATTTATGAAAAACAGAAAGTCCATGCTTTTCTCTGCTTTTCAGCCATTCTCTTTGCCATGTCCTTTGTCTTCGTTTTTTTTTTTGGACGGCACAAGCCGCCTGCCACAAAGAAAACTATTTCATCCTCAGAATCCATATTTTTATGAATGGCGCGAAACGTAATGCTTACGTCAGAGTTTGTAAAATCGTAGTAAATTCGTGTCGTGTGTGACTGCCTCCGTACGATTTTCGGATAAACTCAATCGTGACATGTGCCAGAGCTCACGAGGTTCCGACCTTCAGAATCGCACCGTGTACGCCCGCCTTAAATGAAGAGAAAAGGACACGGATGTACACTCCCAAACAAAACATCCTCCTGTAACTCATTACAAACACAAACATGCTAAACATGTCTTTCTCTGCAGTAATTTGGCCATGATGACCTGAACCAGCAGCATCACAATATGACTATGGCCCCGATCAGACAGAACATGTTTTTCAGGTATGAAAACGCAAGGCGCACCGCACCTTCTGGTGTCTCTGTCACCGCTAGAATCTTTGGTTTGCTGTTAAGTAAACTGTCATATTAGCAGAAACTTAAGAAAAAAATACAGCTCCGGGTAACCCGCGACAGCCACCACAAGTTTCTCCTCCATCATTGCAGTCTCCGGACGTTCCAAGCAACCGGAAACTTCCGTCACCACAACGGAAGGCCCGCCTCTCCATTCATTCGATTGGACAATGGAAAAAAAAAAACACGAATGATGTCGGGCGCTTTTCTGCTCAGAGTTGATTTTTTTTTTCAACTTCAGGCGCTAAGAGCGCTCCTACAAAACCGCAAGGCACAGCAGGCGACTAAAACACGAGGCGCCCAGGGCGCATAAACAGTGCGCAATACGCTCACTGCTAGTAGAAAACAATTTTAAAAAGGCGCCTCTCTGCAAAAAACTTATTCTGTCTGATCAGGCCCTATGAGTGTCATACTTCTTCACACTAACTGTAAACATTCCATGTATTTTTTTTATTATTAAATTTTTTTTCATTTTTTTATCTAAATGTATACATCAAAAATATATGCATATATATAATTGATACACACATATATATCCATACTAGTGAAATATTACACATTTCACAATAAAAATGTATTTTATTCCTGTGATGGCAAAGATGAATTTTCAGCAGCCATTACTCTAGTCTTCAGCTTCACATGGTCCTTCATAAATCATTTTAATATGCTGATTTGGTGCTAAAGAGACATTTCTTACTATTACCAATGTTGATGAAGTGTCTGTAAAAAGAAATTTACAATGTTATAAAAATTAAGCAGCACAGCGGTTTTCAACATTGGTAATAATAAGAAATGTTTCTTTAGCACAAAATCAGCATATGAGAGTTCAATGTGATGCTGAAGACTAAAGTAATGACTAAAGCAATGAAGAAATTCAGCTTTGCCATATATATATATATATATATATATATATATATATGTATATATAAACACCTTTTTATATGTAATCACACTGAGGGCCTTTAACTGTTTAGGGAATGTCTCACATCCTTTGTTTGTTGATACAAGAGGGATGGCCTTTGTCAGGCTTTCCTGTATTACTGAAAATATGTGTTCAGCTTTATTTTTTTTTATCAGTTACTGCTTGAATGTATAGTACAATTAACGCAGGGTGGTACAAGCAATGATAACTGTCTGGTTTAGAGATTCTCAAGGTGGAAACACATGTCTGACAGGCCCAGACCAGGTGACTGAATCCCTAACTCTAACCTCCCACAGCATTACACCCTTTTTATTTATGCAGTATTTCCTGCACATGTGGTGCCCTGTGTGTCATGTAGTACAGTATGTATACTTGTGTATAAGCATGTGACTCACAAGAGATTTGTGTTTGTAAATATATAAAGCCCCAAGGAAAAAAAAAACAGACCTTTTGTAATTACAGAGTGTGAGAAAAAATGTGTAATAGAGACAGTACGTGAGGAAGAAACAATTACATGGAGAGTGAGAAAAAAAGGGATGAGGGATGGGCTCTTACCTTTGAAAAAGCCTTTCCACCTTTAAGTTCCTGCAGGGAAAAAGAGAAAGAGAGAGAGAGATTATTTGTTATGCAATGTTTGCTATTGGTGTGGTGACGCTACGAGGCAAAAGGAGTGAAGGGTAAAGAGAGCAAAGGAAACCATGAGACAGCAGATATCCTGTATGGAGTAAACCAAACATATGAACTCCATACCTCCATAATCTGACTGTTAAGCTGGATAAGGGTGTTTTTTCAACTGTGGGCACTTTTATATCCCATGGGTATTTAGATTTTTATTTAAACTAACAGATTTCAATTGTAAGAAGGTCATATTAAAATAGTTTGGAAACTATATCTAACAGTTAATCTTTATTGCCTTTGTTAAATTTTATTGTTTCACCCTTGTCCTAGACCCATATTTTTTAATTGTATTTAAAAATCATGTTTTTGATGATATTCTAAACGAAGCCTGAAGCAAGTGTCTGTGAACACAATACAACCCATGTGATGTGTAAAAAAAAAAAAAGAAAAACCAAGGTAGCACAATATTTTTATTGTGTGTCTTAAATTTTTGTGCAAAAAAAGTGTGAAAATTTTATTTAACTTTGTGTATGTATAATACATAAAATAGCTTTGAAGTTAACTTTAGCAAGACATAGAAGTCTGGCATTTTTTTTTTACAAAAAAAAAAAGAAAAAATAAGTAATTTCCTCCACAGTCCACAGGGCCAAAGGTGTCCATAGCTACACACCCTTTAAAAATGCTTTGAAAATATTATTTATCACTTCAGATTAAAACAAGCTATTAATATTATTTTTGCAGTGCTGAAAAGAGAGTTCTTTGATATATTATAATGGTTGTGTTGTTGAGATGCGTGTTACAGGATTAAGATGAAATCTATGTGCGTGCGAGTAAGACTAACCTTACGCACAGACACTCGGCAGATGCAGGGGTCCAAGACCCCAGTGGCAGGACTGGCACTCATCTTACACACAAAGGAGAACTTCTTTCGCCAGCGAACACAGTTCTCCTGAACCTCCTGCCTGTGGAGAGAAACAGAGAGAGAATTAGTTATCAGCATTATTACAAATCTTTATGAGGCGGCCAGTGAAACATTACTGAGGAGACCACAGATAAAACAAACAAAACAATGAACTCTGAGATGATTAAAGGGGTCATATGATGCGATTTCAAGTTTTCCTTTCTCTTTGGAGTGTTACAAGCTGATTGTGCATAGATAAGATCCCTGAAGTTGCAAAGACTAAAGTCTCAAAACCAAAGAGATATTCTTTATCAAAGTTAAGACTCTGCCACGCCCCCCTAAAACGGCTCATTCTAACACGCCCCCACATATCTACCCCACTATGTGGAAATATTTGCATAATCCCGCCGCAAATGTGCACGCAAAGAAAAATGATCTTTAAAAAAGCATCATATGACCCCTTTAACAAATGGCCAATATCATCATTTTGGATGATTTTTCAGAAAGTTCACAGGGTTGCATATCATTGCGAAAGTCTGGCCAGAGATGCTGAACTCTTTTGTGCAGTCTATTCACTGGGACTAATCGCTCTTCACCACAACAGTCCATTTTTGTGAAACAACATGACTTTGCACAGGAAATGAGAGCATTAAGAAACCTACTAGAACACAGCTGAGCTTTCAGTCACAAATGAAGCTAGACTGTGGCAGCAGAAGACGTAAAAGAGACTGTACAGTATGAAATGCCAAAGGAACCATTCTCATTCTTTCATCTCTGCAGACCTCTTTGATGAAAGTGGGTCAATATGCTCTCCCTTCGCTTCCTGTTATGTTCCTTTTCATCATCCTCCATTCCTGCAGCTCTTTTGCACTGCACCGCTCTCTTACATTCCCAACCACATTCATAAACTCTTGGTGGATGGTAAAAGTTATGTCTATTTGTTAGTTAACTCAAAATATTCATTTCAGTTTATACAGTAAGAAATATTGTGTTAATTTTGAAGTGAAAAAGCTTAAGTTTGAGGCCAGTGATGTTTTCTGGAGTTATTTTTAATAATCCCATAAATTAAATGTACATATCAAAATTTTCATTATTCACTAAAACATATAGTTTAATTGAGTAGAATCAATTCATAGCCTGTTGTCAGCCCTTAAATAAAAATATAGGCCTTTATATAATTCACAGACACTAAATTGTCAAAATGCATACATTTACACAGATTATACGACCAAGGTTTTACATTAATCCTTCTATTGCATTCAAATCCATATTGGACCATAAAATCCATAGTTTTTAGTATGGGAACCAAACTTTGGAAATGTTTTAACTATCAAAATAAAAGTATTTAATAAGTCAAAATTGTACATTGTTATTTTGTGTGTGTGTGTGTGTGTGTTCTGGGTCAATTTTGACCAGGGTATCAACTGAGTATTAATTTTTAGATAATTCCTTAAAATTTATATTGAATATATTTTATATATTCTACAAAATTGATAAGATCAGCCTTCTGTAAATTTATCAGGGAGGGTTTTTTTTTTCACAGTGATAGGGCCCTTTTCTTGATTTTCACTTTTGGGCTATACCAGTTAAATTTATTTTCTCTTATATATACACTATAATATACTGGATCATGCATAATCATACTACACATGCAAAAAAAGATCTCTAAATATTGTACAATAATAAATGTTCTTAGGTAGGGCATCTTCCCCGCCACCTTTATCAGACATCTCTCCCAGGGTCATAACGAAATTCAAAGTAATTTTTATATCCAGACACAGGTGACAATTCTTTAGGAACATTATCCGGCCCCTAATATGGAGACAGCAATCAAAAAACAAGCACTATTGTGTCTGTCTCACTAGATAAAGCACTTGATTGTGAGGTTTTACCCGCCTGTTTCCACACTGTTATCCTTCATATTGTACGGTGCCTGGAGGCAGATTTGATGGCCTCCTCCTGTCCTTTATTTACACTGGGCTTGTTGCCAAGGCATCTGTCCCTGATATCCGCCAGCATGCCATGGAAAATGAGTACTGATAAAGGCACATCCATTACCCGAGTGTGACCCTGAACAGACTGACCCTCCACTAGTACCACACACACACCAACTGCTGATGGGCTACAGGTCACGTTTGACTGAGCTAGATATGCCTGATCACAAAGATAGACTTAGCATCCCAGACTAAACAGTTAGTTATTTAGTCAGTAAACTGAAAATCATTTCCCTTTCAAAAGCAAATTGTGAACCAAAACTACTCAGGTACATATTACGCAGTTGAAGCGTAAAGACAAAACCCAAAGACACAAAGATATGCACTGTTAAAATGGTGTCCTACATATTCTCAGGTGGTATGTACTCAGGGTGACTCAGAACACCCCTGATTCACAAAACAAATGCAGACTGGAGGTAATTGATCCATTAAACACACACACAGCTCCAACAGCCCTTCTGAAAAAAGCCACTACAAAGCTGTTGTCACTAACCACACATTACATGGGAAAGATAATCTGTTGTATGAACAACCTGGCAAGCAATAAATGCCTGAGTCACTTGTGCTACAATGAAAACATCTAACTTTACTGTAACAACTTCCTTAATGATATCTGCGACATGAACAAAGCTGATAAAACTCCCATTCTTTCACAATTAAGAGACAAAGTAGGTACTTTTCTGTTATGAAGCAATTTCTTTTTATTCACTACTTTTGACAAATTTGAAAATAAATAAATAAACCAAAAATGAGCCAGCCAACTCAATAAGGTTAACCTCAATAAGCACTCCCATTTGCTGTATTAAAACATAATTTGGTGTGACATAGTGGTTAAACATCACAACAGGTAGGTTTGAATCACTTGAGAGATGACTCATGAGCTATTACTGCTGTGCTCTTGAGGAAGGCACTGAACCCCGGGATGCTCCAAGGGGACTGTCCAAATATACTGTATATCCACAAGTCAATGTGTCTGCAATAAGATTGATCTCCCCAATATCCACGACATGTGAGACTGTGGTATAAAGATTAACAACTGACTTCATATCATGGTTGATGACTGCTATAATATTATGAGACGTGACACTCACTAGTCATAACTGTATCAAATGATAGCAAGCTCATTAAAGTGTAAAACCTCATAGACCTCATTAGGGTTTAATAAACAAGGATGGGTCCTCTCTGGACTCACATCTCAGTATCAAAACAATGATTAGGTTGCTCTTGTTATGAGAATGTAAATAATCAGTGGCGTGTATGTGGTGGTAAAGATCTGGTGTCACGGCTTTTGTTTAGGTGATGCCCCTTTAAGTCAAACACTTGTGGTGACTCTGCCTACCAGTTTCTATGGGTTTCTAGAAACCGATGAGGATTTTAATGCTGGCTAGCTACCAATGGAAATTAACATTTTTGACATTACTATTGCTAAAACTTGGTGTTAGGGACAGTGTTTCCCACAAACTTAAACTCTATTTGTGGTGGCATTTCTGGAATTTATAACTTCTATATGATCAAAATAATTGATATTTGATACCATTTTTGATCCCACAAGGAAAAACTGCCACAACTTTAAAGGGATCATATGATGTTGCTAAAAAGAACATTATTTTGTGTATTTGGTGTAATGAAATGTGTTTATGTGGTTTAAGGTTCAAAAAACATATTATTTTCCACATACTGTACATTATTGTTTCTCCTCTATGCCCCGCCTTTCTGAAACGCATCGATTTTTACAAAGCTCATCAGTCTGAAAAGCGAGGTGTGCTCTGATTGGCCAGCTATCCAATGCGTTGTGATTGGCCGAATACCT